>NC_068318.1:0-70985 GCF_025860055.1 Xyrauchen texanus | reverse complement strand
GTCTCTGTGTGTGTCTGGGTGTGAGTGAGTGTGTATGTGTGTGTGTGTGTGTGTGTGTGAATGTATTTGTGTGTGAGTGTATGTGTGTGTATGAGTGTGTGTGTGAGTGTGTGTGTGAGTGAGTGTGTGAGTGTGTCTGTGTGTGAGAGAGTGTGTGAGTGTGTGTGTATATGTTGTTATGAGTGAGTGTGTGTGTATATGTTGTTATGTGTGTGTCTGTGTGTTTGGGTGTGTGTGTGTGTGTGTGTGAGTGAGAGTGTGTGTGTGTGTGAGTGAGAGTATGTGTGTGTGTGTGTGGGTGTGAGTGAGTGAGTGTTTGTGTGTGTATGAGTGTGTGAGTGTATGTGTGTGTATGAGTGTATGTGTGTGTGTGTTTATGAGTGTGTGAGTGAGTCTATAAGTGTGTCTATGTGTGGGTGCGAGTGAGTGTTTGTGTGTGTGTGTATGTGAGTGTGTGTGTGTTAGAGAGAGAGTGGGTGTGAGTGTGTGTGAGTGAGAGAGAGAGATAGTGTGTGTGTGTGTGTGTGAGTTAGAGAGAGAGAATGTGTGTGTGAGAGAGAGAGAGAGAGAGAGAGAGAGAGAGAGGGTCTGGCTAAACAACCCCCTACCTCCGTGTGGTGCCGGACGGGCAACGTTGTGGGCAGTGCCATGGGGGGATGGCCAATAAAGACTGTTCCCTCCCCTTTCTGTCATGGTGCTTTGTAGCCACCACAGCAGCCAAATGGGGGCTCTGGACGGGTGCGAGGGGCTGGTAACCCCTCTACCTTCAACTGATTACCACTAAACCACGAATCAAATCTATAAGTAAGCTAGCGCCGGAGGCCCTGGGGGAACAGGCGTCTATGACGTCTCCTGGACTGAATCCTCACCCTCGGGGCTCCTCCAGAAACAACAAAAAGCCACTACGGATGGCCACGTGGAATGTTCGAACACTCACAGCGGAGGAGAGGCTGCCACTCCTCTGTCGGGAGCTGGACCGGTACCCCCTGGATCTTTGTGGTGTTCAGGAGGTCCGGTGGACCGGCTCTGGCTCTTGCCACTATGAGGGGTGGACTGTCCTCTACTCGGGGCAGGCGACTGCCAAACAACAGGGAGTGGCTCTTCTTCTGAACAAAAGAATGAAGGCAGCGTGGGAGCGTAGCGGTGAGGTGTGGGAAGCTGTGAGCCCTAGGTTACTTTGGGTTCGCCTTCCCATCAACCAGAGGCGAGGAGTGGTGGTTGTGGTTATTTATGCCCCCACCAAAGATTAACATCCGTGGAGGAATGCGGGAAAGACCGATGAGTCAGATGCCTTCTATGACCTCCTGTCACAGGTGTTGGCTTAAGTGGCCCCTCGGGATAGAATCATCATGTTGGGTGATTTCAATGCCCGAGTTGGTCATGATGCTAGCACCTGGTCAGGAATGATTGGAAGACATGGGCCTGATCAGCTCAATAACAACTGCAGGAGGCTGCTAGATTTTTGTGCAGCCCATGCGCTTGTAATTACCAACACACTGTTCCAGCATCGGCACATCCACACAACATCATGGATGCATGCCGGGTCCAAGCAAGAACATCTGCTGGACTACATAGTGACGGAACAGCGGATGCGGGCCCATGTCCTTGACACCAGGACCTACTGTGGAGCTGATCTGCCCGCTGACCATCGACTTGTCATCTGTAAGATGCGCCTGCCATTCTTCCACTCCGGTGGTGGGTGTAAACCCAGGACCTCTTTCAAACCCATAGTGGCCTGGTCTAGGCTAGCTGATGAAAGTTGCAAGCGAGAATTTCAGCATCGCTTGCAGCTGGGGTTGGCATCATCCCCCACTCCTCTGGATGTCGAGGGGAAATGGGCGAGGTTTAGGACTGTGGCTCATGTAACTGCAATGGCAGTTTTGGGCACACGGTCCAGACTTCCTCAGAAACCCTGGCTGACGAAGGAGGTGTTCAGGCTGGCTGAGAAAAAGCGACAGGCCCACTCTCATCGTCTACAGCATCCCACTTCAGAGAATGAGGAGGCTTACCGCAGCCTTCTCTCGGAGGTTCGGAGAGCCGTGAGGCGCTGCAAGGATGGTTGGTGGTCGCGGGTTGCTGAGGAGATGGAGTCAGCCTCTGTGGCCCAGGATCACAAATCGCTATTTAATTCTATCAAAAATGTTACTTGCAGCACCACACCTATTACCATCATTAGGGTAAAGAACGGTGATCCAATCTCTGACCCCCAGAAACAGGTTTGCAGATTTGCTGAGCATTTCTGTGAGGTCCTGGGGGAGGAGAAGTCCCTGAGCCTGGAAAACATTGAGGGACAAAGTGAGGATGACCCTGCTGGGGCTGCAGTGCCACAAATATTGGAGGAAGAAGTCGCTCCCTGTGGGTGGCTGGCTGAGGTGCCATCTTTGGAGGAAGTACTGAAGGCGATCCAGAGCCTGAGACCAGGTAAGGGAAGGCACTGATCTCCCCAGTGAAATGCTGAGGGAGGGTGGTGTTTGTGCACAGACTGCCCTACATGACATCATAACAACAGTCTGGACCACTGGGCGGGTTCCGCAGGATTGGAAGGATGCCCTGGTGGTCCCTCTCTTTAAAAAGGGGGACCGCACAGATTGTAACAACTATAGGGGCATCTCACTCCTCAGTGTGCCGGGAAAAGTCCTGGCAAGGATTATTCAACATCGCCTTGCCAGGCATGCTGAGGAGAGACTTGCCGAGCCCCAGTGTGGTTTCAGGAAGGAGCAGTCTTGCACAGATGCCATATTCTCTGTCCGTCTGCTACAGCAGAGGTGTAGGGAATTCCAGCAAGACCTACATCTCTGCTTTATTGACCTGGTCAAGGCCTATGATACCATCAGTAGGCCTGGGCTCTGGGTTGTTCTTCGTGCTTTTGGAGTCCCAGACCCGCTGCTCGCAATCATTAAGGACCTTCATGATGGCGAGCGGGCCCAGGTAAAACTACGTGGTCAGGAGTCGGAGCCATTCCCTGTTCACCTTGGAGTACGACAGGGATGTCCTCTGGCTCCCACATTATTTAATATCTATTTCGACCATGTGGTTCGTGAAGCCTTCAATGGCTGTACTGGAGGAATTTCCATCTGGTACAGATATAATTGGAGGTTGATTGATGCCCGGGTGCGGTCAAGGGATGGCTCCCTATTGGTCAACCACATTATGTATGCTGATGATCTGGTGATTGCTGCTCACTCAGAGGAGGAGTTGGGGGCGCTGCTGATGAACCTGGAGCTTGCCACTTGCCACTTGCCACTTACCATCTTCTCATTGGCCTTTTTTCATAGTTCAGAGGCATATTCGGCGCTCAAGAGAGACCCCTAGTGTCGCTTCTTCGACACAACATCTCGTTCCCTCCATCGGGGAACGGGGGTTACATACATAACCTAGATGATCCTCTACAATGGCACTTATTTAAGTATTAAAGTTTGGTGTCCCAAGCAAAAATGTATTTCTATGCAAAAAAACGCAATTCAAAATAAGCTGTCTCAGAAGCTAATAGAGATTATTGTATTACACAAGAAAGGTCGTGTCAAAGTACATTTCCAAGGGACTTCAATTTCCAATAGACAAAGTTGGCAGCAGCATTGACATTTTTTTTAAATGTGGTACAACAGAAACCTTCTTGGGGTGTGGAAGAAAGCAGAACTCCACCAAGGGAAATGTTGACTTGATTGTTGAAGAAGTAATTAGGAAAGACCTGTGGAGTCCTGGAAGAAGGTTTTATAGGCGTATGACACTGAACTGAAAATTAGTTTTAGACCCATCAGTCAGCAGTACGTCTAGAGTAAGATGACAAGGTGATGACAAGAACAACACCATCCCCATAGTTGTAGGTATTACATACCGAATGTCAAATATGATTTATGACCTAATAGGTGTACATTTTACCTTTGCTTCTTCTTCCTCCCTTCGGCTGTTGTACATGATATGGTATGATGTGTTCGGTCAGCAGTTATGATCTTCCCACCCCTCCATACCATCTGTGCATTTTAAAGAGTGTGTATTCTTTGCAAATTATTCAAACTATTATTTGTTTTTGTGATTTTCACTTACACAATGGCCGCTCCCAGCACTCCTAAAAACCAGATGTTAAATGATGTAGAAACGATTGATGGGTTATGCCGTGCTCTGAGGATAAGACATGGTCCATACCTGACCAAGTTTGTCCATGAACCCTTAGGAAATCTGAATTATGAATTTCACATAGACAGCGCTCATTTGTGTGTACGACTTTGACAAAACATCTTGTGATGTGAAGTTATACAACAGGGGCGTTGATCGTTATACATGGGATGAAGACCCTTGTTTGTATTTCACGGACAAGGACTGCAGTTTATTTTACAATCATGTTTGGAGGGACCTGAATGACTCTGGAGATGAACCGTTATTCGTTGCAGAGTGGGATGGTTCAACGTCCCCATTTCCAAGATACCATGTGTTTGGTTACCACACCAACAAGAGACTGGATGACTATGTCTACATACTTCCCAGCGAGGACAAACTGGGTCTCAGTGACAGAGTCTGTCCATTCCCCGAGACAGAGCACAATGAATGTTTCCACATTAAGTTTTTGTTTCAGTGGAAAGATGTTCCTATCCTGAATGATATTTTTTCAAAGATAGACTAACTGTTTAAATGGTGTGACGCATACGACCGATACAATCAAATTAAGGTCAAGCTGTTTGAGCCTGAGATTTGTCTGAGAGTCAATAGGAGTGTCCATGTAACACCGCCCACCTACTATAAGCAATAAAAGCTGGTGGTGATTGTCAGCATTCAAACCAACATGTCTCAAGACTATACTACAGACATTCCTGGACCCATCGCATCATCCAAAGACATGCCTACTTCAGCAGGGGATGATCCCCCTGTAGGGACCTCCGACATCAGCAATTGGCTCTACAAATTTTGCATTGAGCTTGGCTACAGCAATCTAACGTTCATAACAACTCACAGATCAGGATGCCCACTTACAGATGCTGCGACTCTTAAGGCAGACGATGACACGGACAGTATTATTGGTGTGAAGGGTTTTCAATTTCATAAAAGCGGTCATAGTGTTCAATCTGGATCATCTTGTCAACATAAAGTTAAAAGAGTTGTGCTACGGTTATGAAGTGGATCACTCCAGTCAGATCCAGCACACGTGTGTGATTGATCCTGACAAGTATTTCTTTTACACACATTTTGAAGAACTTTCCTGTAAACTGTTTAAACCTGTGTTAAAAGAAGTCATCGTTCAGGCGTTGAAATCATTTGGGCTGACACCGCATCCTCAGAGAATCCATGGTTTTGTCGAAGACATGCTGTGTGAAGAGAGGAGTCGCACATTCAAGATTAAACTGTGTGAAATCCGTGAGACGTTGGTGAATGATAGCTGTGAACAGGCTGTCTCTGGACGGTGGAAAAACTGTTTGTCTGTTTTCGAAATTTGATGCTGACATGGTCACTTCTGCAGTGCTACAGGACTGATTAAACATATTCTGAGACATCGTCTTCGATGTGAAATAACCAAAATGCTGTTTAAGATCATTGATGATGAGCGTTCTGGAGCAAACAATGTTGTAAATGTTACCTATATTAACAAACGGTTGATTTATCTAAAGAAGCACATGGACATAGTCTGTCAAACGACTGGACTAAAATGATAAACTCTGTACTGGCCAGAATGATTCACACTGTGTGATGCTTAAAACCATTTTAAACTCTTTGTGTGAATGCGATCATGTCTGTAAAGTGGCTGACATAATATGTTTATGTACATATCTAACGGATATATGTTTGATGTTATTGTCAAGAAACGATCAGAGTGATAGATATGTTTTATACAATGTCAATACTCTGATTAATAACCTGATTAACAAAATTAGGGGGTGTGAATAGATTAAAACGTGGTGCATTAGAGGAAATTGGTGATTTGCTAAGTTTCAGACTGGCTAGCCAGTCAAGATGCTTATATGCTCCATAGACCACTACGCCATAATTTTAAAAGGAATAGGGTCATTGTTTATGGTATTGATACACAGTTTCAAATGGACCTGGTAGATATGTCAATATATTCTATGGAAAATTACAATATCAAATTCCTGCTTACATGTATAGATGTGTTTAGCAAATATGCATGGGTACATTGTCTAAAGAACAAGACTGGAGAGACTGTGGCCAAGGCCTTTGACTCAATACTACAAGAGGGTAGAGTTCCTCAGAACAAACAGACTGACAAGGGGAAGGAGATTTTTAACAAGCATTTTCCAACAGCCAACTAAAGATGTCTGCTAGGGAGGTGCCCTTGGCCAGTGCCCACGAGGATGCAACACCCCTTGTTGAGTGAGCTCGGACCCGTAAGGGTAGGGGCACGGCCTGGGTGTGATAAGCCAGTGTGATGGCATCGACAACCCAGTGGGTGAGCCTCTGCTTGGAGACGGCATTCCCTTTCTGCCGTCCCCCAAAGCAGACAAAGAGCTGCTCAGAGCGTCTGGTGCTCTGTGTGCGGTCCAGATAAATGCGCAGGGCGCGCACTGGACACAGCAACGAAAGGGCTGGGTCTGCCTCCTCCGGGGCAGCTTGCAGGTTCACTACCTGATCTCGGAATGGTGTGGTAGGAACCTTGGGCACATAGCCCGGTCAGCGGTCTTAGGATCACAGGCGTATCTGCCGGACCGAACTCCAGGCAAGTGTCGCTGACAGAGAACGCTTGCAGGTCCCCGACCCTCTTGATAGAGGCGAGCGCGATCAGCAGGGCCGTCTTAAGAGAGGGCCCTGAGTCCAATTGATTCAAGCGGCTCGAAGGGGGGTCTCTGGAGTCCTGCCAAGACTACCAAGAGATCCCAGGAGGGAACTAGGCCTGGCCGGGAGGGATTTAACCTCCGAGGCCTCTCAGGAACCTGAGGATCAGGTCGTGCTTGCCCAAAGACTTGCCGTCTACAGGATCGTGGTGGGCAGCAATGGCGGCAACATACACCTTGAGGGTGGGCGGGGACAGCCTCCTGTCCAGCCTCTCCTGTAGGAATAGGAGCACAGACTTGATAGCGCACCTCTGCGTGGTCTTCCGTTTGGGAAGAACACCAATCTGCGAACAAAGCGCCACTTTAGGGCGTAAAGTTGCCTGGTAGAGGGGCTCTGACTTGGTTGATGGTATTCATAGCGGTCGCCGGTAAGCCGGCTAGCTCTTCCGCGTCCGTCCAGGGACCAGGCGTGGAGGTTCCAGAGGTCTTCTTGCGGGTGCCAGAGCGTGCCCGTCCCTGAGAGAGGAGGTCCTTTCTCAGGGGAATTCAGCCAGGGAGGAGCTGTCGTGAGGAGCCTGAGTTCGAGAACCAAGTCCGAGTGGGCCAGTAGGGGCCACTGGCGTGACTTGCTCCTCGTCCTCCCTGACCTTGCACAGCACCGGTGCAAGAAGGCTCACTGGGGAAATGCGTACTTGCGCAGCCCGGGGGCCAGCTGTGTGCCAGCCGTCTGTCCGAGGGGAGCCTCTGTTAGGGCGTACCAGAGCGGGCAGTGGGAGGTTTCCTGGGTGGCAAACAGGTCTACCTGGGCCTTGCCAAACCGTTCCCAGATCAGCTGGACCAACTGGGGGTGAAGCCTCCACTCGCCGCCGGGCAGGCGTTGTCGTGATTGCGCGTCCGCTACGACGTTGAGCTTGCCGGGGATATGAGTGGCACGCAGCGACTTGAGTCGCTGCTGGCTCCATAGGAGGAGACGGCGGGCGAGTTGTGACATGTGGCGGGAGCGTACGCCGCCTTGGCGAATTATGTACGCCACCACCGTGGTGCTGTCCGATCTCACGAGGACATGTTTGTCCCGAACTAACGGGAGGAACTTCCTGGGAGCAAGAAGGACGGTCAGCAACTCCAGGCAATTGATGTGCCAACGCAGCGGGGCCCCTTTCCAACGGCCCGCTGCTGCGTGCCCGCTGCACACGGCACCCCACCCGGACCGGGAGGCGTCGGTTGTGACCAGGACACGTCGGGACACCTGCTGCAGGGGCACTCCTGCCCGTAAAAAGCAGAGGTCTGTCCATGGTCGGAGTGTTTTGAGGCAGGCGGGGGTGATCCTTACCCGATGCGTGCCGCGGTGCCATGCTTGTCTCAAGACTCGAGTCTGGGGCCAGTGCTGGAGTGGTCTCATATGCATCAACCCCAGCGGCGCGACCGCCGCGGAGGACGCCATATGCCCCAGGAGCCTCTGGAAAAGTTTTAGAGGGACCACTGTGCCTGGCTTGAAAGAAGCGAGGCAGTCCAGCACCGACTGAGCACGCTCGCTCGTGAGACGTGCTGTCATTGAGACTGAGTCTAACTCCAACCCGAGAAAGAGATGCTCTGAACCGGAGTGAGCTTGCTCTTTTCCCAGTTGACCTGAAGCCCCAAGCGGCTGAGGTGCCGGAGCACCTGGTCTCTGTGTGTGCATAGTAACTCTCGAGAGTGTGCTAGGATGAGCCAGTCGTCGAGGTAGTTGAGAATCGCGGATGCCGGCTACTCGTAGCGGGGCAAGGGCCGCCTCTGCGACTTTCGTGAAGACGCGAGGGGACAGAGACAGGCCGAAGGGGAGGACTTTGTACTGGAACGCCTGGCCGTCGAACGCGAACCGTAGGAAGGGTCGGTGTCGTGGCAGAATTGAGACGTGGAAGTACGCATCCTTCAGGTCCACCGCTGCGAACAGCGGTGGAATATTTCTCTGCGTGAGCATTTTGAACGGGAGTTTTAACAAGGCCCGATTGAAAACTCGCAAGTCCAGGATTGGTCGTAAGCCACCGCCTTTCTTGGGTACAATGAGGTAAGGGCTGTAGAAACCCTTCCTCATTTCGGTTGGAGGGACGGGCTCTACCGCGCCCTTGGCTAAGAGGGTCGCGATTTCCGTGCGCAGGGAACTGGCGTGCTCGCCGTGTACTGCGGAAGAGCGAACACCCCTGAAGGGGGGCGGGAGCCGGGCAAACTGAATTGCGTAACCGAGTCGAATGGTCCGGTGCAGCCAGCGTGATGCGTTGGGAAGCGAAATCCACGCTTCCCAGCTCTGCGCTAAGGGCACCAAAGGGACGAGTATTTTGGGCGTACCGGCGGGGCCTCGCAGCGGAGCGGAACAGGTAATGCAGCGTCGGGCGGCTTCGTTGCGGCCTGAGGCTGAGGTGCTGAGAATAGACTCAAAGCGCTTACCTTGCTCCGCGCACCCGGCAGGGGGCGGGTTCGTGACTGAGGAGGAGGTCTGATGTTGGCGTCCTCTGGACTCGTCTGAACCGGCCGGCCGGGGACAGTCGTGGGCAGGCGGAAGGCGGGATCGCCGCGTCCGGTGTACCGGGACTGTTGTGATCTGAAAGCAGATTGCCGTGAGAACGGCATTTGCGGGCCAGGTGACCCAGAGGCAAAGGAAATAGCTCTGTTAATGAGAATGTGGGCATCACAGCCCCCGTCAGGGGGTGTGGAAACATGAAAAAACAAAGGATTCTCTTCCCGGCCCTCCACCGGGGACGGAGCGGTCTTACCACTTCGGAGCTAACATCTTCGGCTCTGGGTCGGCTGTCTCAGGAACTCTTGGGAGCCTTCCGGGTCCTGGAGGGGTTACGTGAGACAGGGGCGTGCGCTGCCTGCGGGGTGCTCGACGGCTGGGGCTGAGAGCTGGGCCCGGGTTGAGGCGGAGCAGGAGCTGGTTTCTTCGCGGGGGACGCCCTCGGCGGGCAGACGGGCAGGGCCCGTAGCGGCAGGTCTGCGGCGGGCATCATGTGAGAGATGGCCTCCGTCTGCTTCTCCACCGCGGAGAACTGTTGGGCGAAGTCCTCGACGGTGTCGCCGAAAAGGCCAATCTGGGAGGCAGGTGCGTCCAGGAAGCGGTTCTTACCGGCCTCACGCATCTCGACCAGATTGAGCCAAAGATGGCGTTCCTGGACCACTAGGGTGGCCATCGCCTGTCCGAGTGCCTGCGCTGTGGCCTTCGTCAGCTCTCAGGGCGAGGTCGGTCGCTGAGCGCAGTTCCTGCAGCACATCAGGATCAGGTCCACCCCCGTGCATGTTGAGTGCTTTGGCCTGGTGGACTTGCAGGAGGGCCATCGCATGCAGGGCGGAGGCAGCGCGTCCAGCCGCACTGTAGGCCTTCGCGTTGAGCGAGGATGTTGTCCTACAGGGCTTAGATGGGAGTACGGGGCGGCCCTGCCAGGCGGTAGGGCTACCGGCCTATAGATGGTACACAACTGCCCTATCGACCTGGGGAATCATCTCGTATCCGTGGCGCTCTCCGCCGTCAAGGGTGGTGAGAGTGGAGCGGGTGGCACCTAGACGAGTGGAGAGCGGGGCTCTCCACGTAGACGTCAGCTCATCATGCACCTCCTGGAAGAAAGGAACCGGGGGGATGCGAGGCCGTGAATGGCGTGCCGCCCCCAGGAACCAATCACCCGGGAAAGCATGTCAGTCGTTTGAGCGTCGGCCTCCGCCTGGGCCTGCTGGCCCGAAGGCGGCAGTCCAGGGGAGTCCTCGGCATCAGACATCACACTCTCCGATGCAGCGGCGAGCTCATCTGCTTCGGGCTCGGGAGGATAGACAGCCAGGCCGTGAGGCGAGCCGCTATCGCCGCGAGCGTGGACGGGGAACGGGAGGTTCGCGGGGGGCTACCCGGCGAAACCGCACCCGCTGCCGCCCCCAAATCGCCCCCCAGCGCCAACCGCATCGTCCTCAATCCCGTGGGAAGGAGGAGCAATGCGGGGTGCAGCTGGGGTGGCTTGCTTTCTGTTGAAAGCAAGCCGCGACCGCTAACGTGGTCATGGTCATGTTCTCGCAGTGAGAACATGAACCATCCTAAACGCCGTCTCGGTGTGATCGCGACCCAAACACACGAGACAGCGCCTGTGGCCATCTGAAGCGGAGAGCACTCTACGCATCCAGGAACAACACAGGGGCGGAAGGGCATCTTGAAAAAGACGCGTTCTGAAAAGAACGTTCAACGCCGCTGTGTTTTGCTCTTTTAGAGAAATTACTCTTTTAATAGGAATTTACTCTTTTAATACACAGTGTGTGTGTGTGTGTGTGTGTCTGCGCTGTCGAAGCGCTCAGGGACAGCAATGCACGCCGTGCAATGTAAAGGAGAAAGCCGCTGTTGTGCGCCGTCAAGATCCAACAGCATGCAGATCGTCAGAGGAAACAGGAACGTTTTAATGTGGTGTGTAACTCGCAGCAAACTGCAGACAGACCATCGGCTCCGAAGAAATTTTCTGAATGAACTCCCGTATTTGCGCCGCTTAAATACCCGTATGTCCGGGGGCGGGACATGCAAATACTGGCTGCCAACTCTCATTGGCCTTTTTTCATAGATCAGAGGTGAATATCGGCGCTCAAGAGAGACCCCTAGTGTCGCTTCTCCGACACAACGTGGAGAGAGTGACAGAAGGGGAACAGTAGTTATCATAGAAATATTAAAATGAGACCTGTAGATGTCAACAAAGATTATTCATATTTAATATGAAACTATATAATAATACAGTATAAAAAAATATATAACAGTTACTGTTACTCATGTAAAATTCTGAAACAAATTTGTAAAGGTGATGGTGTGTAATATTTTTGTATTTTTTTTGGCGCATAGCACAGTGTTGCTCTTTTCCTCAGTGCTGTTTGGCATGTCGGGGCAGCTACTGTTGAGAGGTTCGAATTGACAATCTCTAATGCTTTAAACTAGAAACATTTCACTAGAATTGAAATTGGTCACATCAGTTTTGATGTCTGCGCTCCGCAATATCGAGGGAAGCCCAGTTGTTATGCGCACGCCAGAGAGAAGAGCAGATCATTAGCACGAGCTCGTTACACTCACGAAAGTCCAGACGAGAAGCCTTTAGCTGTTTGCGAGATTATCATTAAATCTTCAGCCTCAGCAGTACTAAATAGTTGATCAATTGGGCGGCCGCCGAAATATCTTCAATGGGAGAAACCTGGAATTGTTCTTTCCCTGCTGTCCGTGATCCAGTCCGAATAGACCAGTTGAGAAACACTGCTTTAACTCACACACACACTTATGTCAGACCCCCTGGCCTCTCTTCTCTTTGACATTTTCTCTGCTGCATGTTTGTGTGTGTGATAAGTTGATGAGTCTGACAGACAGTCGAGAAGGAGATGCGCACGCACATGTGAGATTCTCCGTCTGGTTGCATTTTTTTCTCAATACCGTAGATAAGCAAATGTACATGGTATGATAACCGTCCATTTTCAAACCGTGGTATATTGTGAAACCGGTATACCGCTGCAACCCTAGGTGTAATACCGCAGAATTTGAATGCCCACTCCAGATATATGGGTATAAAGGGAGCGGGCGAGCGAATGCCAGACAAGTTTTCACTGAGGAGCCGAGAATACGGTTACGGGGCATTACAGGTAGGGATAGTGACATGGCAAGGGGAACACAACGTGTTGTTCCTTCCATCGTGGAACGGAGGTTACAACAATTCAAGTCAAGTCAATTTTATTTCTATAGCGCCTTTCACAACACACATAGTTTCAATGCAGCTTTACAGAAGATCAGGCATTAACAGATGATAAAACTGTAATGTATATAAATATTGTCATGAACCATGACGTTCCCCTTCTGTCACTCACTCGACGTTGTGTCGATTGTTGTGACACAAGGGGTCCCACTTAAAAATGCCATGCAGTACCCTGTGTTATGTGGCTGCCGAGCCAGGTGCAAGCAGGCTGTTGTGTGCTAGAAGCAGCTGGGTCGGCTGCACGTAACCCTCCCCAACGCCCCAATAAAAGGTGTCATATACCGCTCTTAGGTTCCCCATACCCGTACGGAAACAGGCGACATGACGTGCATGGGAGCCAGTCGGCCAGCTGCGCCTTTTCTCGCTCTATGTTTCTCGTCATAGAGATAGCAGCTGGGGCTATCTTAACGCTATAGATGCGTCGGGGAAGGCGTCCTTTCCTGTTCCAATTCTTTCAGGGGGAAAATGCCCTGCGGAGACCACAACCTGCACAAACTGGGGGGAGGTAACTTATGTTTATTACACACGGGGGTTGTCAAGACACCCGTGGACATGGTGCGGTGGTGCTCGAACTCGCAGGGGGGGGGGTTTGGGGGCACGGCCTGGGTGTGATAGGCTAGGAAAATAGCGTCAACAACCCAATGAGCTAACCTCTGTTTGGAGACGCCGTTCCCTTTCCGCCATCTGCCAAGCAGACAAAGTGCTGCTCGGAGCATCTAGAGCCCTGCGTGCGGTCCACATGGGTACACAAAGCGCGTACCGGACACAGCAACGAAGAGGACATAATGTACACGAACTCCAGGCAAGTATTGCTGACAGAGAACGCTTGCAGGTCCCCAACCCTCTTGATGGAAGCGAGCTGTCGTAGGGGGGTCTCTGAAGGCACGAGAGGACCACTGAGAGATCCCAGGAGGGGAACAGGCTTGGCCGGGAAGGGTTCAAGCTCTGGGCGCCTCTTAAGGGACCTGATAATCAAGTCTTACCAATGGACTTGCCGTCTACTGCGTCGTGGTGGGCTGCAATAGCAGCGACACACACCTTCAAGGTAGAGGGGGACAGCCTCCCCTCCAGCCACTCCTGCAGGAATGAAGCACTGACCGAACTGCACATCTCTGTGGGTTTTTCTTAAAATGGGATTCTCCTGCTCGGTTCCTCCAGAGCGGTTTCTCCTATTTTAAAGACCCAGTATTGCTATAAATGATTTCAGAGGAATACAGAATAAATCAAAAAGTAACAATTTATTTGCCAGGTAGGATTTAAAACACAAGTTAAAGAAACAAGTCAAAGAACATACCTGGCAGTTGAGAAAAGTAAATGTAATTGCAAAGCATGGGAAATCTGAATGCAGATTCCAATTATTACAGTTACACACATTGAGGTGTGGGATCATCTGGCTGCAGAGAACCTTGAGCTCTGGGCCAGCCTTCCTTAAATACCCAGGGAGAATACACATTGTTTACCAAATGGTATTATCCTTTGATCAATGAGAATTTGGGGGTGAAAGGGTTCTTGGCTTCCTGGTGTTAAACCTCCATGGAGGGGGATAGACCTCTGTAATTATTCAATATTTGGCAAAGACCTTATAACTTTGTTGTCATTAAGTTTTATAAACCTGGGGACAAAACACTATAACAGACGCACCGAGACATTTTAAATGATACCAAACATGTTACATAAGTTACATTATTTGTATACATCAGATATGGTCTTTTTGTTACATACAGATCTTAGGTGAGTTTGGGGTGATTCTGGGCTTAAAGGGAATGGATGAGGAGGAGGAGAGGGGAGAGAATGGGACAGATGTGGAAGGGCAACAATGAGGTGTGATTTTTCAGTCTTTGCTCAGTGGGGTGTGGTGCCTCAGGAAGCATTTGCTCTTTGCCTTTGAATGCAAACACATTGGCACCCCGCCTTACAGCTTTTTTGCAGGGGGACGCCCAAGGCGAGCAGACAGGGGATGGCCTGCGCTACGATGCCACGGCATGATGTGGGAGATGACATCGCAGTCTACTCGCCATGCACTTCCGGGAAGAAACGTACCGCGGGTCGAACCGATCGAGTAGCCGTGAGGGGGGACTGAGGTTTCAGCACCAGACGCCGCTGTGATGCTCTCCGAAGCAGCGGGGAAATTGTCATCCAATTCCGGGGGCTCGAAGGAGAATGCCGGCTGGCCACGAAGCGAGCCGCACTCATCTCGAGCTCACGCAGAAGCAAGCAACTGTGCCGGGGGGCTGGTGGTTCGTGGGGTTTAACCTGCCGAAACGGAGAACGTTGTCATCCCCAAATCACCTTCAACGCCAGCCGGGTCGTCCTCTTTTCTCTCTTGAGAAAAGAAAGCCGCGACAGTGAACATAAACCATTCATAAAACGCTGTCTGCGTGTGTTTGCAGCCCAGGCACACGAGACAGCTTTTATGACCGTCAGAAGTGGAGAGAAATCGACCGCACCCAGAAACTTCACAGTGGCGGACAACGCTCGCTTGTGTATGTTGCTCTTTTACCAGAATCAAACTCTTTTAGAGAAAAATAAACTCTTTCAGAGAAGTCAACTCTTTTATAAGAGAAGCACTGTCGAAGTGCCCTGGGGCAGAGTCTGCACAGCGTGCAGAGAGGAGAAAGCCGCTGGAATGCGCCGTCAGATCCAACAGCAAGCTCTCTTGCTGAGGTGGTTGAAGCAGTCATGTGTCACACAGCTCACTGATCACATAACCGTTCGGCTCTGAAGAAAAAATCATTATGGCATCCGCTCGCCCGCTCCCTTTATACCCGTATGTCTGGGGCGGGGCATGCATGCCAACTTGATATTGGCCTTTTCTCAAGTTCAAGTTCAGAGGTACGTGAGGCTCTCAGAAGAGACCCCTTGTGTCACTACAATCAACACAACGTCGAGTGAGTGACAGAAGGGGAACCAAGAATGTCCCTAAGAAAGCACCAGTTAGACAACGAAAGAGAACTGTGAAACACACCTCATCTGGAGTGGCTAAGAGATCTGTTAAAACAATATACTAAACCATGTCCGAAAATTGTATTCAATCCGAACTGGATCTGTTTACAGTATCGATGACTCAGACAGCTATTGAAAAAAACACATACATAGAAATCCCTCCTTTATCTGCAATATCGGACAGCGCTCCATTGGAGTTTTTCATAGTGGGAAATGGTGAAGTGCATAGATTTGAATAATACACTAATTTACATGCGTGTTAAAATCACAAATCTGGTTCAAATATCAGAGATGGGAAACTTGTTGGCCTGATCAATAATCCGGGGAACACTTTTTTCACAGGTCGATGTATCACTTGGCGATAGGTTAATTTCACAGAGTACAAATACTTACCCTTATTGGTACGTATTTGTCATCCTATTCCGGAGGCTCGAAGGAGAATGCCGGCTGGCCACGAAGCGAGCCGCACTCATCTCGAACCACCCGCCCCCCGGCACGCTTGCTTGCTTCTGCACGAGCTCGAGATGAGTGCGGCTCACTTCGTGGCCAGCCGGCATTCTCCTTCGAGCCCCCGGAATTGGATGACAAATACGTACCAATAAGGGTACGTATTTGTACTCTGTGAAATTAACCTATTGAAATCTATGCACTTCACCATTTCCCACTATGAAAAACTCCAATGGAGCGCTGTCCGATATTGCAGATAAAGGAGGGATTTCTATGTATGTGTTTTTTTCAATAGCTGTCTGAGTCATGGATACTGTAAACAGACCCAGTGAAAGAATTTTACCAGCTTGCTTGTCTGGAAGACATCTAAAAAACCAAGCGTTGGTAATCGACAGAGAAGATGTTCTGCAGGGTTATACCCTTTATGGTTTTAACCTCACTCCAGATGAAGAATACATTTTAGCATTGAAGAAAGGTAGATTTTGTTTGTATATGCGGTAAATAATAGTTATTTGTAAGAAAATTGGAATCGGAAAAAATCGGTATCGGCAGGTCACACTTGTACAAAAATCGGAAATCGGAATCGGCCAAGAAAATTGCAATCAGTGCAACTCTAATTAACCTGATCGTTTATGCTGTTTTTGACAACATTATTGAAGTTCTAACCGAAGGCAGGCACTTGTTGACTACTATTAATTGAAACATGAACACCATACAGCTTACGGGTATTATAGACAGAATCTCACAAAACACAATTTTCTTGGTGTACTGCCGTGTGATCATTTACCGAAGGATCCATTAAGAACACTACCCATGTCAGCCATAATCAACACACTTCCTTCACACCTCCCTGGTGAACATTGGCTGGCTATTTACATAAATAAGGATGGTGCAGCAATTTATTTGACTGTTTCGGTAATAGTCCTGATTTTATTAGTTTTCCTGTATCAATCATTGAATTTCTAAAAAAATAATTCAACCTTCTTTCAACATTATGATCCAAGATGGAGGCGCGGTAGCATGCAGCGGCCACTCTGGATCTACTATTTTTTTGTAAAGATAGATTCAGCAGATCTTTTGGAGGTTAAAAGCTCATTCCATCACAGATAAACACAGAGTGTATGATACTGACATAATTCAGAGTATATTATTAGTGTTTCTATAATGTAATATGTGCTTTTGACAGGGAATATTGATTTTGTTGTTTAACTGGATTTAGACTGGTGTTTGTATTAGGTTAGTAATTGTTTCTACCTTCTGAATTTTGCAATAATGTTTAACCCTTACCAGCCGGAGCATTCAAATTTGGGAACAGTTATTCCCATGGATCTGTCTCAATATCTTCGCCGTCTTTGCTAAATTTTTGGCAGTTTCTGTGAAACTTGCAAAATAAACATTAGCTAGCAATACTATGTACACATTTAACAAAATATCAATAACTTTCTTGCCAATTTTGTCACTTGTGAAAAATCTGCCTAAAGTAATGTGAGGCAGAGAGCACACGCTTGTCTTACTAGCAGGCCAGTTTACGGGCAGTTCTGAATAGCATAAAAAAAAAAAAGAAAGGTCTGAATAGTTATCTAGCTTGTTGATTTTCCTATGTAATAAAAAAAAATGATATATTTCTATAATTTAGCAGATAGCCTTAACCGTCTATCACACATACATGATTTTAGATTGTGTGTAGCTTTCTGTTCACAAGGAAAGTGTGAGAGGGCTGTCTGCAGTTGGACATTCTGGTTAGACTATTCAGTGTACGAATTTGTGAAGAACACATTGCTGGCTACCAATTGTGTACTTTTTCTGTTGTAGAGATGGAAAGAGTCTATGGCTCACTGCTCAGCACCTTGAAGATGAGGCTGCTGATGAGCTTAGGTTCATAGAAGATGAGGATGTGGCATGAGGGCATGAGCACACAGGAGGATGATCTACTGGACCAGGAACTACTGTATGAGGATGAGATGGAACCTGATCCCCAGCCATATATATGAATGTGCATGTATTGTTTCTATTTTCGCATATACTCACATTAACACTAACACTGTTACTCTTATTATTTTGGGTATGGCTAGCCATTCTTGCACAGGACCTATGTCAGCTAGAAAGTGTCAACGCTTCCCTGTTTCTTATCCCTTGTACTCTGACATCGATTCACAGGCACCAAAACCTCTCCCATTTAAGCCTAGCTGTCCATTCAGTATTGACTTAGGTATCTTGCGCCAGGCTGTGCGGTCAACTTCCAATATGATGTTGTGAGAAATTTACTTTTTCATGCTGTTTTTACTCATGATATGCTGCATTTAGATATGCAGCTTTACAAATCGTCAGGGGGGGAGCTCGTACTTAACTGTCCGTCATATTCTAGCTACCAAGGAGTTTGGATGGAGGTGAGTCGGGGGTCACCTCCGATATGACACATTTCTTGGGTTGCTCATTTACATGGGGTTTTCAATTCTCCCTGATTCCCATCGTCAGTGGGGGACCAAGTCACTCAGTGCTCGTGGGCGAGGGGATTTATGTTGCATGACCGCTACAAGGCTCTTTTAGTAGCTCTACATGACCCTACCACAGAGGATAATCAGGATCACCTTAGGAAGTTGCGTTATCTAATGGACCACCTCAAACAAAAATGCAAGCAGCTCTTTCAGCCTAATCAAAATCTCGCAATAGATGAACGTATGGTCAAGTCTAAAGCTCGATCAGTATTTAAACAATACATGAAGGGGGGTTTTAAATTATGGGTACTTGCAACATCAGACTCGGAGTATATTCTCGACTTTAATGTTTACACAGGTAGTCATAATAGGCGTGTCACTGACTTGGCCACCAAAGTAGTTGAATCATTACTGCAGCCATTCAAAGACCAGGGCCACAATGTTTGCTTTACAACTTTTACACATCCACAGCTCGTATGGTTAAGTTTTTAGAAATGGGAACTAATGCATGTGGGGTGAGTCGTAAAATGTTTCCTTCAGAATTTAAAGACATCGAAAGATGGGAACACAAGACAGCTTGTGGGTATATGAGATGGTGTAGGATTGAGGGGAATATACTTGTAATTCAGTGGAAGGACACGCATGCAGTTACATGCCTCTCCAATTTCCACAATGCGAATGGCTCAACCAAAATTACTAGGTTGGTAAAAAATGATGGCGACTGGACAAAAGAGGTAGCCATCCAGCCCACTGTCATCAGCGATTATAACAAAAATATTGGTGGTGTTGATAGGTCAGACCAAATGATAAAATCTTAGGATGTCCAACAAAAAACTCTGAAGTGGTGGAAGACAATTTTTTTCCCACTTCATAGACATTGCCGTCATCAATAGTTTCATGTTATTTAACATACAGTGTTAGCTCATATGGAAGATAGTTCACTGGTTGAAGTTCTAAGGTTATTTAACCTGTTGATACGCAATCGACCGTACATGGTAATGACGTCACTCTGCTTACATTTAATATATAATTTACCATCTATAAATGTAATTAATGTTAACAAATTATACATCTTTTCAAAGGTCTAAGGGTTCAACATTGATATCCGATCTCTGTTTCATGATAGCAATCCTCCAGAAACAGCAATTGGGTTATTTGTGCAGGAGTACAAATGAAAACATGCAATATCAAAACGGGACATCATTCCTTTATTATGAAAACACGATCGCCAGATGAATCCAGTTCAACACACTTGGGTCAATCGTCCATGACAAGCGTTCATTAAAAACATCCAATCGCACTTTTTGTCCATAAAAGTGATAAATGTGAGAAATATTGACATATTCTCCATTGTTTACATGAGATCTCGCCTTCGTCATCGTTCTTCAACAAACTGCAATCTGAGCAGCATTCATGTTGTAAAACTGTATATGATCTTATATATTAGAGTCTCATAAACAAAACCAGCCTGTCTCCAAAGTCTATTTTTAAAAATGGGATATAGTTTTATTCATAATAGCCGAGCAGTGCAGTCAGATTTTGTCATCTTGAAAGGCGGAGCCTTCATTTTACTCTGTACGTAGCCAGTGATTTTACAGATAAAAAGCTTGCAGAAATTTTCAAATTTGAAACATAACTTCTTTAGACTTGTGGCTTTGAGAACATTGTATTTCTATCGGGAAGACACGCAGGCTTGATTGAAGTTTGAGATGCCATTTACTTGATAGATGTAAAACGGGAGGTGATGTCTCTCTCTTTGGCGTAGTCCCCGTCCGGCAGTCCGAGGTAGTTGTACCCGGAACCGTCATGTCCTGCCGGAGATAGGAGGCAAGGGCAAGGAGCCTACCCCCCTGTGGGACAGGGCTCAACTGGTGGTGGTGGGGAGGTGGAGGTTGCAGTGTTAGCACACTGAAACAGCAAAGTGATAGATTGTGAGCGGACTTATAAAGCATTGGCTTACGTGCGATTGGCTAGGAGTTACCCAGCTAATGATGTGATTATTCTGCTGGTCTTCCCACTAGAACTACGCTCCACTTCCATTTCTGGGTTGTCTTGGCGCTTTTATTATTGTTTTTATTTAGATTATAAAAAACTATATATTTCCATTACTATAAACTTCAGCTTCTATAAGTTTAAAAAATAACAACATATATTCATTCTGAAACTTGAAAAAAAAAACTAAGTGTCTTCTTTCAAAAGAACCCCAAAGGGTCCAGTAAATACAACCATTCAAGTATGTCATTTTCATGGTTTGTGCGCAAAAAGGAGGTGCGTATCAACAGGTTAACAGAGTATGGGAAACAGGCAAAATCCCATCAGCATGGAAACAATCATTTATAGTACCAATTTTAAAACCTGGGAAAGATTTGTCCGACCCATCAAACTATAGGCCAATAGACTTAACCTCTCAGTTAGGGAAAACAATGGAAAGGATGGCAACTGAGAGACTTGCATATGTTCTAGAAAGTAAAGGCTTACTCTCACCATATCAAAGTGGATTCGCAACGGTAGAAATACAATTCTATATTATATCTAGAATCAGAGATTAGGAAAGCCCAGACAAATAAAGAAATGGTATTAGCTGTCTTTTTTGACATCGAAAAGGCATATGATATACTTTGGAAAAAAGGACTCATTATTAAACTAAATAAATTAGGTATAAGGGGTAGACTATACAATTGGGTGTTAGACTTCCTGTTTGGTAGAATAGAAATGAAGGTAGGGAAGGAGGATTCTAGTTTGCACTTTGTAGAAAATGGAACACAGCAAGGTAGCGTATGTAGTCCGCTGTTATTTAATATAATGATAAACCATATTTTTAAACAAGATGAATATGTTATAGGGAACTCACTATATGCGGACAATGGGGCCCTTTGAAATCTAGAATACATGCAAAAGAAAATGCAGACAGAAGTTAAGGCGGTAGCACAATAGTATATATAAATGGGGTTTCAAATGATCTGTGATCAAATCCCAGATAATTTGCTTCTCGAAGCAACATAAACCAGTAGCCTTTTTGCAGTTGAACATGTGAAAAACTTAACCATCATAATCGCAGTTCAAATCGCAAACACAATATTTTTCAAAATAATCGCAATATGATTTTTTGTCTAAAACGTGCAGCCCTAATCTCCAGCAGCTCCACATCCATCCCCAGCAGCACCACCATCAACATCAATTTCCAGCAGCACCACCTCCACATCCATCTCCAGCAGCAACACCACCATCCCCAGCAGCGCCACCTCCACATCAATCTCCAGCAGCACCACCTCCATCCCCAGCTAAAAAAAATCATAATACTATAATAGGTGGACATGGTTCGACAACTGTGCAAGTAATGTGGCCTGGACCCAAAAGACTCAAAGACGAACCTTGTCCTAAGACTCCGGGAGGCAATGAGGAACAGGTCTTCTTACGACAAGATTTTGAGAAGGTCTTGTGCGCTTCAGGTAAGATACATGTTTTTAACAGAACTGTTCTGGTTACTGTACAGTGATGAAATAGTCATTCTGCCAAGATAATGTAGTTTGTAGCTCAAGATGATGTAGCAGTTTAAAAGTAAGCATACAGTATAGGTTAGCATTTGTCACCATACTAAATCATGATTATTATAGCATACAAATTCATCTGTAGCAGTTATTTAACTTAGCATGTTGTACAATATCTTAACCTCAATTGTGTGTTTTCTTTAGGTGGTTGGGCAGTTGTAATGTGACCCTGTGCAGTGTCCCAGAGACTATGCTGATATTTTGCTTAGCTGGAAGCAGGAGAAGCTGGAAACATTGCTATTTATTACTTTGCGAGGAGATTAGCAATGCACACTAACTTAAAGGAGCCTGAAAGTTTGCCATTTAGACCAGATGAGGGGAGGCTGGCTGAAGCAACCACTGACAATCTAAAATTGACTGCTGAGGGAAAGCTAAAGGTCAATTTACCATGGCTCAAATAAAATTAATGCTGATGTATATTGCCATCTGATCACTGGATCAGCTGACCATCACACCCTATAGAATGTTATCCATGAGCGGAACTCAAAGGACCCTAGAAATGCTCGGAGGATTGCACTTGTCCCAGAACTGGCTGGCTGGGTCAACAGCCAGTGTGCTGAGCAATTATTTGTGAACATGAGGATGTTGTTTAAAAAATATTATTAACCAACCATTATCACTGCGTAAGAGACACTCTGAATCAAACAGTCTTTTAAAAGAATTTATTCTTGCAAGAAGGTCCCAGTCATTTCACAGGAGTTACTCTGTGCCATGAGCGAGACGCTTAAGGGGAGGGCTGACTTGTTTTTTATACCTCTTGCCCAAGGTCTCCCACAGAAGCAGATCCTCCCCCTCTGCATTCCTCATACACAGGGGCATTCCCTTTCAATGACTATCACTGATCAATGAGTATCAAAAAAGCAATAATGTAACTGAAGCCAGTATCCGGAAAATGGTGGGCAAGGCTTTTCAACTGCAGCTGGATCACAATGGGCAGATAGTATTGGGTAAAATAATTTGTCTTTGTTTTTATTCTTTTCTCAATTGTTTAACATCGAATGGTTATCAATTTTATTCATTACATTTCTATCTGGAAGACACGCAGGCTTGAGTGAGGTTTAAGATGTCATTTATTTGATGAATGTAAAACAGAAAAGTAATGTGTCTCTTTGGCGTAGGCCTCGTCTGGCAGTCCGAGGGAATTGTACTCAGAACTGTCATATACTGCCGGAGATAGGAGGCAGGGGCGAGAAGCCTACCCCCAAAAGAGAAAGTAGAATACTACCCCCAAAAGAGATGATCCAGTTTGATACGCACCAGGTCTTGTGTTAGGTGTTCATTCTGGAGGAGAAAAAATAAAAGATGTGAACATCTGACATTGACATGAAATTTGCAATATCTCTGGCATGGTTTCGTGAAACCTTAGCAATAGGAAAGCAGTTTTTTCTCCTCGAGTTTGATTTTGTCCTTGTGCGTTTTTCTCTTTTTCTCCTTGAGTGCGATTTTGGGCACTCCGTCGAGGGCCCCCGGTTGTGCAGAATCTTTGCTTTAGGCCGGCGTTGCTGTGCAGTGTCTTTGTTGAAAGATAAACGACATTTGATATGAAAACCCTCCGACGAGGGAAAGTTGTTTGAGGAATCTTTGCCGAAAGGTGAGCAACGTGCGTAAAGCCATACGATTATGGCGACATTGCATGCAATCCCTTTGTTGAAAGAAAACATTTGATATGAAAACCCTCCGATGAGGGAAAAGTTGTTTGAGGAATCTTTGCCAAAAGGTGAGCAACATGCGTAGAGCCATACGATTATGGCGACGTTGCGTACAATCCCTTTGTTGAAAGAAAACATTGGATATGAAAACCCTCCGACGAGGGAAAAGTTGTTTGAGGTATCTTTGCCAAAAGGTGAGCAACATGCGTAAAGCCATACGATTATGGCGACATTGTGTGCAATCCCTTTGCTGAAAGAAAACAACATTTGATATGAAAACCCTCTGATGAGGGAAAAGTTGTTTGATGGTTATCTTTGCTGAAAAGTGAACGACGTGTATAGAGCCATACGATAATGGCAACATTGCATGCAATACCCTTTGTAGAAAGATATTACGTGAGGTTCAACCCACGAGGTGGCCGTTGTTTAATGGTCATTTTTGGCAAAGTGAACAGCATACATAACGGCATACGATAATGGTGCTGTTGTCGTGCAATACCTTGTTGAAATTATATGGTGCGAGCTTTCCGACCCTTCCGAGGGCGGCTGGCTTGTGCAATACCTATGTAAAGGAACCGTGCTTGAGATTAGGGAAGCCTGGCGAGAGGGGTAGACAGTTATGTGCTATCCTTGCAAACAGTGGGCGTGCTTGGATTGAATCGTAGTGTAGGGAAGGATGTGCTGGGAGAGAGAGCCACCAGCAACCACCAGATATGCATGAGAACTTATGCTGATGGGGGAGTTGAGCTTGTTTGATGATTTGGGTTAGGTTGACTATTTCAGGTACGATTGGGGAGAGCAGCGGCCGAGCATCTTCATTGTGGATTCCAATATACCTCGAAGGGTGCCAGTAGAAGCTGGTCTGTGGAACTCCGGAAATGCTCTGCCATGTAAAATGTCTCATAGGCGACATGATGGTTCGAGCAGGACTAGCCTTTGATTATAGTGATGACTGCAGAATTGTCGCATGACTACGATGCATTTGCATGTCTGGAGGGAACCCATATGACGCTGGCCGTGACCAGGGGTGTGGAATAAGTAAAGGCCTCTTTTAAACTCCTCTTGTTGATGTAGCTTACTGTGTCATCACGAAACGCAGCTGCGGTTGTTCTGGGAATGATAGCAATGCTCCAGAAACAGCAATTCGTTTATTTGTGCCAGGAGTACAAAGGAAAACATGCAATATCAAAACGGGACTTCATACCTTTATGAAATCGCGATCGCCAGATGAATCCAGTTCAACACTTGGGTCAATTGTCCATGACAAGGGTTCATTCTATAACGTCCAGTAGCACTTTTTGTCCATAAAAATTATAAATCTTGATATGTTCTCCATTGTTTACATGAGATCTCGCCTGGAAGAATTACCCTTCGTCGTCGTTCTTCGACAAACTATGCAAACCGGGCAGCATTCATGTTGTAAAACTGTATATTATCTTATATGTTAAGAATCTTATACAAAACAAACCCATCTCTAAAAGTCTTCTTTTTTAATGTATTTAATAAAAAAAACTTTTTTAAATGAGGCGTAGTTTTCGAACTTTAAAAAAAAAATTACGACATATATTAATTCTGAAACTTGGGAAATAAAGCCCAAAGTGTCTTCTTTCAAAAGATACTATAACTGCACATCAACTGGTTAAACTGTGATGCCATGCTCCCTCGGAATACCCGTATCATGGCTCTGTCTTTACTTTTGAGTAGGGCATAGGGATGATGAATTGAAAAGCACCCATTACGTGATTTGGGTGAAGGCGACCAGCAAAACGGGGATATTTTACTGAATGAAGTAATGAGAGCTCGTACAAGAAGCACTGACTGCCTGAATAATTATCTTAATTCCCGATGGGGAACGCTCGGGCATGCAGCATGGTGAATGATGAGTAGATGAGCCTTGACTTGGCTTTTGAAATTGATGCGGATGAGTTATGATGAACAGACAGCGTCGCAAATTTATAATGAACAGGCAGCATGGCAACGGAAGGCCTAGACTCATGACTAAATTTGAATGCATTTGATGGATATAAAAATGACTTGAAATGTGAAAATGGCTCATTTTTGATGGAAACTGGCTGCTGCCTGAGCCGGTGATTTTGACGGACTTGGCGTGGAGCGAGCTCCTTCCGCGCCAGGTTGTGCAATTCGATTGAGAGAGATCTCCTAAATGAATGAGATATGGGTGAAGATCCGGGTTTGCTGGTTTTTTACTCCCCATGGGTTTGAAGTTGGCAGAAGTGATGACGTCGTTGGAAAGGAAGGCGGCTTCCAGAGATGTTCTGCACGCTGGTTCTCCTGTGGCCTGGAGAGGTTGAAACGTGTCTATTTGCTGAGTTAGCACACTGTGCAATGTGATAGATTGTGAGCAGACTTATAAAGCAATGGCTTACATGCGATTGGCTAGGAGTTACCAAGGTAATGGTGTGATGATGTGCAACTGCTAGTCTTCCCGCTAGAACTATGCAGAGCTTACATTTATTTGGCAGTAAATTCAGGTAATTTAAGTTTTAGTTTTTTGTTTTTTTACTAAAGGCACAGCTGCACAGCCACACACTGAAGCAGATGAAATATCACAACCCAGTGAGTGATGGGAATCAAAGTAAAAATAAATAATGCCTATGAAGTTTGGAACTGCTTTATGTTGGGGAATATTTCTTGATAACTTCTTGCTTTCCACTACCTCCTTTTTCAAATCAAGTTATTACTTTCAATTGGTACCCTACTTTACTTTTTACAGTTCAAGTTATATCTATATATGTCTACGATATAAAGGTTATATCCATTTTACTGCCACACTAATATAAATCTTCTTCACAGATTGTCCTAGCCCAACTGACATAGTTCCAGGTGTAACAAAAAGCCAGACAAATGAGCAAGCAAGCAAGCTGTTGACCATGTATTAGCACAATGGAATTTGGTGACATATACATTTTGTATTCATTTTCATAAATATGTTTTTTCTGGAATACTGTTCCATTTTGTATGTTTTAATTACTTATTTTACAATTTGTGTATTTCCCTTTTTCAGCTGGCTTATGTCTTGGATAGAGCCAAAGATCCAAATGAGGATTTACTTCAACTGAGACTTTTGGTCTTTGGCCTTTGAGTTAATTGTTCATTTCAATGCATTACTCAGCTGTTGACATAGGGTTGATGTAAATGCATCAGCTGTTATTAATATCCTGCCATTTCTTTAACAGATTTCTAATCAGTGTTTCCAACTCATAGCTGCACTTGCAGCTTCACAGGTCAGTTTGGTCTTTTCTGTTGTGTTTGGTAATACATAATACAATGGTTATGAAAAACGTATAATGACACAAACTGCACTCTTTGTTTCTATTTCTTCAGAGCAAATATGTATTTGTTGTCAACAGTTATGTGTTGGTGACCTGGCTGCCTCCATTTGACAATGATCCTCTGACAGCATTACCTTTTTTTTCCCCAGCTTACTATTACTTGCTTCCTCCTGCTGCGAAGCCCCACCCGGTATGTCAAAAGCAATCTTCCCGTTAGTACCCCTCCCAAGGAGTTTGGACACGTGGCTTTCGCTGCCTAATCCGTCGGGCTGGTTGGCCAGGACCATCTGACTCAGCTATGCGATTCAGTTGGCTCCACCTCCGTACGCACGAAAAAGCCAGAACTTTAAAAGGCAGAGATCACGACTCCGCTTCTCAAGGACGTGATAAAGCCCGTCCCTCCAGCAGATATGAAGAAGGGTCTCTACAGCCCTTACTTCATCGTACCCCAAAAAGGTGGTGGGTTGTGACCAATATTGGACCTGCGTGTTCTCAACCGGGCTTGGCACAGACTCCCCTTCAAAATGCTCGTTGGCGGATGCACTGTCATGACAGGTTTCGCCCAGCTGAGATTGGAGGCTCCACCCCCAGGTGGTCCAGCTGATTTGGGACCAATTCGGCACGGCACAGATAGATCTCTTTGCCTCCCAAGAAAACTCCCACTGCCCACTCTGGTACTCCCTGACAGAAGCCCCTCTCGGGACAGATGCGCTGATACACAGCTGGCCCCGGGGGCTGCGCAAGTAAGCATTTCCCCCAGTGAGACTCCTTGACAGAGAACGCTGACAGAGAACGCTTGCAGGTCACCAACCCTCTTGATGGAGGCTAAAGCTATCAGGAGGGCCATCTTCAGGGAGAGGGCCTTGAGCTGATCTGAGTCAAGTGGCACAAAGGGGGGTCTCTGCAGGCCCAAGAGGACCACTGATAGATCCCAGAAATGAAACAGGCTTGGTCGGGGAGGGTTCCGTCTCCGGGCACCTCTAAGGAACCTGATAATCAAGTCGTGCTTACTCAAGGACTTGCCATCTACTGCGTGGTGGTGGACCGTGAAAGTGGCTACATACACCTTCAAGGTGGAGGGGGACAGCCTCCCCTCCAGCCTCTCCTGCAGGAATGAAAGCACTAACCGAACTGCACATCTCTGCAGGTCTTTGGCTCAGGAAGTACACCAATTCGTGAACAAGTGCTACTTCAGGGCGTAAAGTTGCCTGGCTTGGTTGATCGTGTCTACGACTGCAGGTGGTAGGTCACTCAGATCTTCAACGTTCCATCCAGGGGCCAAACGTGGAGGTTCCAGAGGTGTCAGGGAGTACCAGAGCAGGCAGTGGGAGTTGTCCTGGGAAGCAAAGATATCTATCTGTGCCATGCCAATCGGTCCCAAATCATAGTGACCACCTGGGAGTGGAGCCTCCACTCTCCACTGGGTGAAACCTGCCACGTCACTGCGTCCGCCATCGTGTTGTGGTTGCCAGTGATGTGAGTGGCGTGCAGTGACCTGAGTCATGGCTGACTCCAATGAGGAGATGACGGGCGAGTTGTGACATATGACGAGAGCGCACGCTGCCTTGGCGATTCATGTACGCTACTGTCGCAGTGCTGTCTGAACGGATCAAGAAGTGCTTGCCCCAGATTAGTGGGAGAAACCTCCGTAGGGCAAGAGATACAGCCAACATCTCCAAGCAGTTGATGTGCCAACGCTGCTGGGGTCCTGTCCAGAGGCCAGCAGCAGCATGCCTGTTGCACATGGCACCCCAACCCTATCGAGAGGCGTCTGTGGTCAGCACGACTTGTCTGGACACCTGCTGCAAGGGGACTCTGGTCCGCAGAAAGCAGAAGTCTGTCCAAGGGTCGAAAGTCTGACGGCAAGAAGGGGTGATTGTCACACGGTATGTGCCATGGCACCATGCCCATCTCGGGACTCGAGTCTGTAGCCAGTGCTGAAGCAGCCTCATATGCATCAACCCGAATGGTGCGGCCACGGCTGAGGATGCCATATGCCCCAGGAGACTCTGGAATTGTTTTAGAGGAAACACTGTGCCAGGCTCGAAGAGAGCAAGGCACCTGAGCACTGACTGAGCGCACTCGTTGGTGAGACATGGTGTCATTGAGACTGAGACACATTGAAACTACATGCCGAGAAAAGAGATGCTCTGAACCTGGACGAGCTTGCTCTTTTCCCAGTTGACCTGAAGCACTAGATGGCTGAGTTGCCTGAGCAACTGGTCCCTGTGAGCGCACCATAACTCTCAAGTGAGCCAGGATGAGCCAGTCATCGAGGTAGTTGAGTATGCGGATGCCCACTTCACATAGCGGGGCAAGAGCTGCCTCTGCGATCTTTGTGAAGACGTGAGGGAACTGCGTCCAGATAGCCGGGACTGTAGAATTTTGGGGCCGGGGTGTCGTGAGAATGGCGCGCACCGGCTGGATGAACCAGGGAGTGAGGAAATCACTCTTTATTGAGAATGTGGGTGCCGCAGCCCGAAGGCGGTGCGGCAAATGAAACAAGGATTCTCCTCCCGGCCCTCCACTGGGGGACGGAGTGGTCTTGGTACCAGCTCCAAGTGAGCGACGCCTGACTGCCTGGGTCGCCCGTCTCAGGAGCGCTTCGGAGCTTTCCTGGTCCTGGGGCTGAGAGCTGGGCCCAGGTTGAGGCGGAGCTACCTGTTGTTTGGGGGACGCTGGTTTGGCGGTGCCACAGCAAGATGTGCCATCTGCTTCTTCACCACCGAAAACTGCTGGGCAAAGTCGTCGACAGTGTCGCCGAAGAGGCCAAACTGGGAGACGGGGGCATTGAGAAAGCGTGCCTTTTCAACGTCGTGCATCTCGACCATGTTCAGCCAGAGGTGATGTTCCTGGACCACGAGTGTGGGCATCGCCTACCCGAGTGCCTGCGCTGTGATCTTTGTGGCTCTGAGAGCGAGGTCGGTGGCAGAGCGCAGCTTCTGCAGCACGTCGGGGTCTGAACTACCCAGGTGCAGACCTTTGGCGAACTTGCAGGAGAGCCATGGCATGCAGGGCGGAGGCGGCCTGTCCGGTTGCGCTGTAGACTTTCAAGGTCAGTGATGACTTCATTCTACAGGCTCTGGAGGGGATTATCGGGCGGTCCCACCAGGTGGCGGCATTCTCTGGACACAAGTGGATCGCAACCGCTCTGTCCACCTGGGGGACCTCCGTGTACCCGTGGGCCGCCCCGCCATCCAGGGTTTTCCAGTCCAGCCTTGCGCTCACAGAGGCACTGAAAAGCATAGCGGACATCTGTGTGTCAGCCTCAGACTGGGCGAGCAGACCCGAAGGTGGCAGCCCAGACGAGTCATCGGCATCAGATGCAGCTGTGACGCTCTTTGATGCAGCGGCAATGTCGTCATCGAATTCCAGTGGTTCAAGGGAGAATGCCGGCTGGCCGCAAGTCCAGCCGCACTCACCTGAGCTCGGATGGAAGCAAGCAAGCATTCCGGGGGGCGGGTGGTTTGTGGGGATTTACCTGGCGAAATCGAGCCTGTCGTCATCCCCAAGTCGCCTTCATCGCCAGCCAGGTCGTCCTCAATCCCGTGGGAAGAAGGAACGATGCAGTGGGTGGCTGAAGTGGCTTTCTCTCATGAGAAAAGAAAGCCACAACCGCAATGTTGCCATGGCTATTTTCTCGCTCTGAAAACATGAACCATTCATAAAATGCTGCCTGCGTGTGATCGCAGCCCAGGAAAGCGAGGCAGCTTTTATGACCATCAGAAGTGGAGAGAAATCAACCGCATCCAGGAACTACACAGCGGCGGAAAGACATCTTTAAAAAGTGTCCTGAAAAGGACGTTCGACGCCTGCTGTGTATTGCTCTTTTATGAGTGGGAACTCAAACTCTTTTAGAGGAAATCAACTTTTTAGGAGGAGAAACACTCTTTTAGGCAATGAAAGCGCTGTCAAAGCGCCCAGGGGCATGGAATTTACAGCGTGCAGTGAGAGAGAACGGCAGCTGAAAACGCACTGTAGATCCAACAGCAGTGCTTATCGCCAGTAGAGGTGAGTGGAACAGTGGTGAACTCAGCTTGCTGTTGCACAATCGTTCAGCTCCGAAGAAAAATTCTGTTGAGATTTAAAAGAATTTCTGTTGTTGTAGTGTTGTAGGGGGTTACCATCAAGGTGTAGAGTGGAGCTTGAGACTAGATTAAGGAACAATACATTTTGAGTACTCTACACAAGTGCTTTATCCACTGAGCAATTGACCCTTTGCTAAGCCGAGTTACTTAAAAGTGTTTCTGACCAATCCTGTCTTTACAACTTTTGCCACGTCACCATCACTTTGACATGCTTTTGTTCACTTCCAACGAGAGCCTATGGGAGTAATGCGTGTTTGAGAACTTTTACGCAGAATTTTATCTAAATGATCCAAAACGTTGTTACCGGGTCATTTGTAAGAGTGACACGAGTTACCCAGAAAGGATACCTGCAGTGTTTTTCTTTCTTTTTTTAAATAATATTTAAATAAATCTAGAGAAGAGCATATTATGTTACTTTCTATTCATATGACTTCAAGTAAAGACGCGAGTGAGAATCAAGTGTGTCTGATGTCTTCTCTAGAGCACATGCACAGGTGAACCAAACCAAAGTCAAAGCTGATGATAAGAATCAATTCATCTCTGTTAGGTTGTTTTTGTTTTAATGTTGATGACTTATGATGTTTCATTTGACATGTCATCTGAACATTTGACTGCGACTGTGAGGGGTTGTAATGTGCTGTTGATGTGTAACAGGTTTAAAAGTCTCAAGCCAACTGTAGCCATTCTCTCACAAGAAGTTTCCGGTGCTGAAAGAAGCAGGAGAAGAGGACAAAGCTGGCAAGAAAAGAAGGTATTCGATCAGTCGTATGGGCCTCCAAGCCTCATAGTGAGCACAGCCCCTCTGGCTGTGTTATTCGTTCTGATGTGGTGTTAATGCTGTTTTCTCTGTGTCAGATGTGTCCAGCTGGAGGGAGGGAGGTGGGAGGAACCTGCAGGAGTCGGCTCTGTCTGCTGCTCCTCTCTCAGACACAAAGAACAAGAGCAGCAGCACCACAGCCGAGATGGGCGCTTCCCTTCCTCCTCCCTCCACATCCACTGCAGCAGCTGCTCAGTCATGTGATGTGAAGGAGCCGTCACTGCGAACCGCTCAAACTGTGCGCCGGCCTGCTCCATCAGCCCTGCAGTACCAGCACCACACCACCACCACATATCATGACATGCTGCTGGCCTTTTTGAGTCTGAAGTGTTCACAGTGAAAACTTATCTACATACTGAAGGGTTCAATTTTACAGCAAAAGAACAACATCCTGGAAGTAGTAAAAATAAGACCAAGGGTTGTGATGTGTTGTAAAGCTGATTTAGCGTTTTTTCCCAATGGGTGCGGTTCACACACCTCTAAATGGAAAAATGCTGTTGACTTTCCGGAAAAAGCTGTTTGTGAAAGAAACTTTCACATCTCGCCCCCAAATCAGAGGAAATAATGTGAAAATCAAGGTTTTGCGACTGTCAGATTCATCTAGAGATGGTGCATGTCATAGCAGTGACCATATAATTATTAATATTATTTACTGTTAGCCTTTGTGTGTCATCATCAGACTAATAAGATTCAAATTTGAAGCTTGTACAATCCTGCTTAAACAGGCCAAATTGTATGAATTTATAATATTGTTCATCATAGACAAATATATCAGTTTTACCAATACATCTGTGCCAGTAGTTATGTTTTAAACTCGGTTATCATTAAAAATCTATGCCGATAGTTTTTTCTTTTTATGTTATTTAAACCTCATCTGGTAAAATATATATAAAAGGCATCATCTGGTGAATATATAGGCCAGGGCTTTTCAATGACTTTCTTGCGGTGGCCAGATAATCCAAATGGACAGCAGCCAAAGACTTTTCCGTATCTATCTTAGCTTCCTCTTCTATTGCACGTAACATAAATCATTTTTATAAAAATAAACACCATTTATACTGTGTTATTTTTACATGAAAATTGTCATGGGTGTTCAGTTGACCCTTTACTAAGACCCACCTTAAACGCCTTTCTGACCAATCCTGTCTTAGCAACTGTTGCCATGTCACCATCACTCTGACATGCTTTTGTTATCTTGCAATGAGCGCCTATGGGAGTAATGAGTGTTTGAGGAGTTTTAAGTGAAAAATAAAACTAAAAAAACATTGTTGCTGGGTCATTTGTAATAGTGACACGAGTTAAGAGTATACCCGCAGTGTTTTTCTTTAATAATCTTTAAATAAATGTATAGAAGAGCATTCCTAAATGAACATGTTTAACATCAGCGAGGACACTTACATTTGCTCAAACATTATTATTAAAGCTAATAACTGAATGTTAATTCATTTACTTATTGATTCATGTCATAGTAAATGTGATAAGTAAATATAAACCTCACAGCATCAAAATGAGTGTTATGAGACATTATAAATAGTTCTGTTCACTTATGTTAATATAATTAGATGTGTATCCACTATTAAATGAAGTTTTTCTCTTTTCAAGTGACTGTAACTATTCTGATTCACAGTCTCTACAGGTTTTAATCAGATTACTGTGTAATTTATCAATTTCTTTTACAATAAACTTCTGGTAAATATGCATTATAATGTAACTCTTCATACCAGCCCAAGTCAAATATTATCCAGTCTGTTTATGAGAATATTTTGCAAAATTTCAAAACAGCATGAATGATTTAGAATTAATGTATCTGTCGATATGTGATGATTTACTTTTGAATTCGAGACTTTCGCAATGTATGTGTGCAGTTGCTGCACACTGAAGCTTTGAGTTTCTCAGAGTCAGAAGAGAATAAAACAACTGAACGTGTCTGTCAGTGTTGATCATTTCAGTTTATATAGTGACATGAATTATTTTGTGTAACAGTCCTGCAATATAACATTTACCGAAGGAGATTCATGATATGCATGTGAATGTAAAAAACTCTGAGTCTGTTCTGGTGTTTATATCTGATAGATTAACTATTGGACAGAAAAGCCCAGTATCTCATTTAGGAGCACAAAAGAATTAAACTATTATAAACTATAATGATAAACTATTATACTTAATCTATCATGTCTCCATCACAAACTCAAGATGTTTTCATCCATACTTCAGAATATTGTAACTCTCTTTGAATTGCTTCATTCAGGGCAGACTAATATCATGATCTTTAAAATATGGATGCACAAACCAGGATGTTGAAACTATTGAGAAGGTACACATGAACAAAGTGCTCAAGATGTGACTGAAAATGCTTCTACCACACGAAGATGGACAAAATGTAAGAAAACATTCATTTATGTTAAGAAACCAAATCACCCAAATGATGCCCGTCTCGACTCTTCCATCAGACCTCATTCATGTAATAAATTACACTTTTTTCACACTGAGTTTCAGAAGAACACTAATTTATGGTTGCATCCGTTGTCTACTGCCAAATTTCCGTCAGGAGTCAATGCGAATTGCATCATTGCCAATCAATGTTAATGATGAGGACTTGCCACTACACATCCTCTAAACCACTCTCACCAGCTGAACTCAACTCACCATCCACCAACTAGTTCTTTGCAAATAAATATGTTAATATGTTATATGATCCATAAACTCAATGATATGCAAACAGTTGTTTGTGAGAGAGCTGTTCAACGGACATATTTCCATATTGGCCTTTAGTGAACAATGTTTTGCTTTCATTGGTTCCTGAAGCTCCCGGTGGTGTTGAATCATGATGCTGGAGGTGTTGTGTGTCTTCACTTTAAAATAAACTGTCAGTCCCACAACAAACTTCATATGAGCCTCTACTCCTGTCAAGACCATATTCAACACCATCACAGGTAAGAGATTTTTTTGTGTTCAGCTTTACTGAAGGCCTCGGACTGGCTGTCATGGAGTCAAAAGTCCAATTTAATAAATGCTTGTTTTCACTTACAGAGGTTTTGCATGTTTTTGTACATTTTATACAACAAGATCAAAACTAAATAGGACATTTATACTGATTATATCCTCAAAGGATAATTCCAATACCATCAGATTTTTTGAACACAATAAAACTACACTGGCATAAATACAAAACAATTATGACATAATGAAGGTAGATTGTAACTTTCTTCTTAGGATAACAGTATTTTGTCAAGTCAAGTCAAGTCAAGTGGTTTTTATTGTCGTTTCAACCATATACAGTTAGTACAGTACACAGCGAAACGACACAACGTTCCTCCAGGATCATGTGCTACATAAAACAACAAACACAGGACCACATGAGACTACACAACTAATTAAAATACCTATATAAAGTGCACGTGCAAACATGTGCAACAAGTACGTGACAGTATAATAATTTTTGACAATGAACAGGACAATAGGCACAGTGAGAGACAGTGCAGCACAGGTGTGTGTGTGTGTGTATGTGTGTGTGTCAGTCCAGTCTCTGAGTATTGAGGAGTCTGATGGCTTGGGGGAAGAAGCTGTTACACAGTCTGGCCGTGAGGGCCCAAATGCTTCGGTACCTCTTGCCAGACAGCAGGAGGATAAAGAGTTTGTGTGAGGGGTGTGTGGGGTCGTCCACAATGCTGGTTGCTTTGCGGATACAGTGTTTTTTGTAAATGTCTTTGATGGAGGGAAGAGAGACCCCGATGATCTTCTCAGCTGTCCTCACTATCCTCTGCAGGGTTTTGTGGTCCGAAACGGTGCAAGTCCCAAACCAGGCAGTGATGCAGCTGCTCAGGATGCTCTCAATAGTCCCTCTATAGAATGAGGTGAGGATGGGGGTGGGAGATGTGCTTTCCTCAGACTTCGAAGAAAGTAGAGACGCTGCTGGGCTTTCTTGGTGATAGAGCTGGTGTTGAGGGACCAGGTGAGGTTCTCCACCAGGTGAACACCAAGGAATTTGGTGCTCTTGATGATCTCCACAGAGGAGCCGTCGATGTACAGAGGAGAGCTGAACAAGTTGTCAAATTAGTTTTATATGTTGTAATTATATATAATTAATTAATTAATTATAATATCTGTTAGCATAAACAATGGTTTCCATTCTGGCTGTTTTACAAATTGTTTTATGTTTCAGAATTGTTTTAGTGTTTAAAGCCTTTAAATGGCCTATAATGCACTTGAAATACAGACTTGCATTGTATGGCTTATTGTTCTTTAGATATGATTTTACATTTCAAACTAAACAGCTGGTTCCCACTGTGACAACTCACTGCTTATAGTGTGACAACATGCCCCACTATTGGGTTTGTTTTTTCCTGAGCAATAACACTGTAAATATCCAATGGTTATTTTTATTTTTTTCAACTTCTATTTGACTGGGGAAATAGACATGAGCTCATTCTGCATCAGACCAGGTTGCATGTCATTGCATGTATATTTTATTGAAACGTGTATGCACAGATTTGAGTTTAGTTAGGAACACTTCACAATAAGGTTGTATTTGTTAATGTGACACTTTTTGTTCTACCCGCTCCGTACGGGACTCGAACCTAGGTCTCCGGCGTGGGAGGCGGGTGCTCTAACAAGGAAGCTAAAGGCTACAGCCTCTAGCATCAGTCGCTAGAGCACCTCTTGAGATCAGGAGAGTGAGGTTTACACACTGCACAGCTATCTACCAGCTGGCTCCCGTTACATTAACATTAGTTAATGCATTAGTTATCAAACAATTAAATATATTTTTACAGCATTTTATTCTTTGTTAATGTTAATTACTAAAGATTCAATTGTTGATTGTTAGTTCATGTTAATTCATAGTGCATTAACTAATGTGAATCTCAGGATGAAGTTTCTTGAGAACTGGAGTGACTAAACATGTTCAAATATTACTGACTGTGATTCATTTGAAGATATTGCAATTAATCGTTGTTTGTATTTCTGGGTAGAAGAACAGCACGATGTCAATATTCCGCTTCATCAATTCTTCCCTCCTCATCATCAGTCACCGGCAGCTGAATGCCTCACTGGCGGAGGAGACCGTGTATGCCACCTGTGCCCACATGCCCGCTATCATACTCTTCTACCTGGTGCTGCAGTTCATCAACATGTTCCTCGGGATCCCGGCGAACATCATGGTTCTGTGGCTCATTCACAAGAATAAAGGCGACTCGTCCACGTCCGACATATTCATTGTGCAACTGGCCGTGCTGGACACGTTCTTCTGCCTCATTCCTCCTCTGGAACTCGCCAACATCATCTTTCTGACCACCGACAGCACCTGGTATGTGCTGCGCTTCTTCTACGGGGTCATGCATTTGTCTGGACCGGTATGTGGCCGTCCTGCACCCGATCACATTCACGGAGCTCAAAGACAAACGGCATCGCTCAGTTTGCGCCAGTGACGTGTGGCTGGTTACTTTGGGTTATGCCGCAGCGAAGTGTGCCGGAAACATCCCGAACTTTAAGGAAGTGTTCACCGGCATGATTCTGGCCACGTTTGCCTTCATGGTGTTCTGTAATATCTCCCAGGCGCGTCGTTAGACATGGGCATCCGGGGCTTCAGCCCCGGATGTTTTTTTTATAGCCCCGGATCTCAAAAAATAGAATTTATTGATAATTATTATTATTTTTTAATAATTTTGTATTTATTTAAAAAAATGTACCGGGTCTTTTAATCTATCCTTCTGAATCATGTATTAAAGACGATTAAAATGTGTTCAAGCAGATCAAAGTTACTATGGTTACAGAATGCTTGTATTTAGAGTGCGCACCAGAGGAGAGAGCCTGAAAGAGTCATCGGTTAACTTACAGCTTTAGGGCTTGACTGTCATTGTTGTTTGTGGCTTCTGGTGGTAGCTATTATGGACATTAGACACTTTTAAAAAGTAAAATAAGGAGTCATGAACGATACGAGGGAGGCAAGAAGAGTTATCTACTGGCTCGTTCCTCATCATTAAGCTCAGGTCGGTGAAGGCTCTTAAGCAAACCCTGGTCTAACTTACTAGCCCTGTAAGTTACTCGCTGTGGTATTAATGCAGAACATGTACTGTATTAAAGTACGTGGGACCTTACTATTTCGCCTATAGCTAATCCATTTTGTGAGCCATAATCCGTTTCTCGTGAGGAATGTAGATGAAGTAGCCTATACATCTGATTTGGCGACTGAAACACGATGTGTAAATTAACGTTATTCAGGGATGTAGTGGAGGCTAAACGCACATAAACGCCGTTTACGCACCTCCCAAAATTCGGAAATAGCGTTTATCCACATCTAAATAGATAGTTCCTAAGCCATTTTAAATTAAGCTGATGTCGTTTTAGTTTCATATTGTTCATTAATAGTTTCATAGGTTGTTTAAACCTAAGACGAAGTCTTTCATATTGCGCTCCATGCGCGTGCATCGATATTGACTACTACCAGCTATATACAGCGTGCTGTCTTGTTGACCAAGCAGCAGGAAGCAGCAGACTGTATCAAGATTCATCCGTCACTCACTAGCCCAAACGTCTAATGTAAAAATGGATATCCGGCAATTTTTTAAGCGCCGTCAAGACGGCAGTCCTCCACCTCCTGAGGCCAGCAAACGGCCTCGGCTACAATCCCAAAGTGAGTGAGCTCGGAAAACAGTACTAAACTTCATGTTTTTGAGGTTAATTTGGTTAGATTAATAGATAATTAGATTCATGTCACTGACTCAACAAGTCACCTCTACCTTTTCCCATTATCCAATGTTACAAGTAAAATTCAGGATACATTATCAGATAAATAACTGGATGTAATTATATGCATTCTCTGGCATTTAAACCACTGAAAGTTTGTGACAACAAGCTCCCTTTTGTAACGTTAGTCAGATAGCTAGTTAATGTTATCGCTATAGCCGTTCGCGGGTACGGTAAACGTTTCTATGGTAACAGCGAGTTGGACCAATCAGAGGCGTCGCTGTTAAGCTTAGGACTGTGGGTAGTAGTGTAGTTTTTCTCCATAAGATTGCGTGGATAAAAACCTATTTTTTACAGTCTATGATAAAAACATGTTTTTCTTGTAACAATGTTGATTTCATACAGAACTATAGCTTCTACAGAAGCAGAAACTTTCGTTTCACAAACACATAGCTCGTGGTCAGTCTACCTCAGATGCAGGGCCTGAATTTCATTCAGAGGGCTGAATCCCCTTAGGTTATTCTTATCGGGGAATTTTTAATTTGAGGGGGAGTTTAGACTTTTTTTTTTAAATTACATTTATCTCATCTAAATGCTCATCTATAATCACTCATTGCATTTTTACAATGGGGAAATTTTGTTCTTAAGAATTTACACTACACAAGGAAGCTTGATTTCAATCTTTGAATTAAATTGGAAAAAAAAATAGCACAAATAAATACAATAGAATAAAGATACCAATAATTAATAAAGAGAAAAGTTTTTGCTTAGGTCTAACATTCAGAAATACTACAGAGACTGAATAAAGTAAACAAATGTAAAATAACACTGGGTAGTATTTTAGTCCTGACTAAATTAAATACATAGGCTATTAATCCTGATTCCTTAAAATGAAAGCTATGTTTTGTTGTTTTGACAACCAAATTAATGACAGACACATATGGCTGCTGTCACTGTAAGAGCTAGTGCACGGATCCGGTTTTCATTATACTGTCACGTGCGATTTATGCTTATTTAAGACATAACCGACTGTGTTTAGAGGATACTCACCAAGACCGAAATTGACATAATTTTCACATGTTTTTGACTGTTAAAGCGATATAATCCACGATTTTGACAGGATTTAGTGTGCTAAGATTTAGTGTGCTTTAGTGTCTTTTCTCCATTTTAACTTCATTTTACTCCCAGAGGAATGGACGCTGGATACAGTGCCCCTCTTCCCTATTATTTATGTTTATAGCTATGTTATTTAAATGTATATAGTTCTCTTTACAAACCTATACAGAGTGCCTGTGTTTACTGTCTGTTGAATGCCCTCTTTACTGGACCTGCACTGTCTATAGTTCCTTTTCCAGACTTATACAAGCAGACTGTTGGAGTGATTTATGTGTGTGTGTGTGTGTGTGTGTGTGTGTGTGTATAGATAGATAGATAAATACAGTAGATAAAGATAAATATCTATATACACATTATATATATAGTTTTATATTCATTTTTTTTAAATATTATTTAATATTCATGTATTATTTATTTGTGTTTCTGTGAATAGCTGTTACAGTTCTACAAATAAAGCATTCTATCTTTTTACCTATCATTTAAAATGCTAAAAAAATGCACCTGAATGCAGGAAATGAAGTGTTTAATGGCCAACATTTCCTGGGGAGGTCCCCAGACCCCCATTTATATTATTATTGCTTATTATTATGTGCCTATGAGTAGAAGAAGTAGTTACCAAAAGCGGGCAGGCGGGCGGGGGTGGGTGGGTGTTTGGGTGGTGGGGACTGGGCTAAGCCCCCAATGTATCAAGATCCTAGCAACGCCCCTGCCGAGAGATCACTTTCACTTTCAGTGTCCGTTTGACTCAGATCGCAACTGAATCCTCTTTTCGCTTGCTGCTTTGAAGGACGTTGCCCTAAACTTCGCTTCTGTGGCGTCTTAAAAACACACTCATCCAGCTCAGTCATTATCGCAGCTTCATCAGCATTAACAGAAAGTATGTCTGCGGCATCAGCAACAGCGTCTCCATTCTCCACTTCATTCTCTTCACCCACAGTAACCATCATACCTTCATCTTCCACAGAGTGATTTACCTGCTCTACATCCACTGCCTCTGCAACAATCACAGCAGCTGCTGTCTGCACTGAACTTGGTCCAGCTACCTCATTATCAGTGACAGTCGCAACAACGCTCTGATTTTCAGTAACAGTCACAGCATCTCCGTCATTTACCACCTGTCTACCGTTACTTGGGCACGCACGGATCAAGTGCCCCATCTCGCCACAGTTAAAACACTCCATGTTGTTCGTAGTGGCAAAGATAACGTAGTTAAAATCCTCAAATCTAAAATTTTGAGATAAATCTAGTTAATCGAGGTTGTCCTGCAGGATCATATAAACGTATCGCCTAAAAGACACAACATGTTTCAAGAGAGGGGATTTGGTACCAATCGGAATCATCTTAATCGGGGAAACTGTTTTACCATAGCGGGCAAGCATTTTGATCAATACTTCATTTGGGATGAATGGTGGGACATTAGATAACGTCACCTTTTTTGAAGGTGTGGACAACGGCAGCACTGGTGTAAAAATACCATTAATCACAACACCGTTTTGCACTAGCTCATTTGCAAGATCAAGAGTTTTCACAAATACAACAACAGCGCTGTTCATACGGGACGCCGATACAATGTTCTCATAAACAATTACTTCTCCCACCGCTAAACTGCATCCCTCCACACCAGCAGCAGAATCTATTTTTACACCATGACGTCTTGTCAGAGAGTTAAAACTCCCGCTGCCTGGGGCAGCCATGCTCCCGACAAACGGGGGCTGACACCCCGGCTAAGACACAACACTTGCTTTCCTTTTTACAAACTAAAACTACACAAAAAAGAAAACCACAAACTGTAACTAAAGACTGACAACTAAATAAATAAGAAAAAAGAGATAGAGAAAAAACACTCGTACCTCACACAGCAGCTACACGCTCACTCCATACACACGCTCCCCACAGTCACACCGCACATGCGCACGAGAGAGAGAGAGAGAGAGAGAGAGAGAGAGAGAGAGGGAGGGAGAGAGAGGGAGAGAGAGAGAGAATTTTGAATTGATTTTTGAAAGAACTTTATTCACAATAATTCACACAACTTCTACAATAGAAGCCAAAAAAATGTTATCAACACACCTTAAAGCAACACACAAAACTCAAAAACAAATACAATAAACATTCACAAAAAAGGCGAGGGGGAAAAAAAACTACAAAGAAAAAACTAAATCATCTTCAGAAACAACACACAATGCTCCATAACTACACCAAATCACCTCAAAAGTCTTCCATAGTTTTATAAAACTTAAAATCAATCAAAACTCTTGATTTAACCAACATTGAAAAAACCAACAAGACAACAAGACGCACCTAGAGTGGGACCCAAGGCAGAAAACCGGGGTCTGAACCACATAGGAAGGGAACGAAGCCTGAGGCGCGTAACCCTATTTAGCCTAGGGGTTTTGGCCCTTGGAAGAAATCCCCTGGCTTTTGGCCACAACAAAAACGGTCTCATGAGCAGAAGGTCCAGAGGGATCACCGTGGACGCAGTCGCCCTGAGACCTGGAAATCGTTGATACTGATAACAGTGCAACCTAGCCTGACTTTGCTCAGGGTGATCTGAATGGACTCAATCCTAGCGGGAGACAGTTGTGCCCGCATTGTGATTGAACTCCATACGATGCCCCGATAGACAGTGTTCTGAGTGGGAGAGAGGACGCTTTTCTTGGCGTTGAGCCTCAACCTCAGAGAAACAGATGAGCTAAGACGATGTCCCTGTGCTGAACTGCCAGTTCCTGGAACTGCGCTAGGATCAGCCAGTCGTCTACATAATTCAGAATGCAGATGCCCCGGAGTTGCAAGGAGCCAGCGCTACATCATGCATTGTGAATGTGCGGGTAAAAAGGGCTAGGCTGAGTGAAAGAACCTGACCCTGGAAGACTTCGCCCCCAGAAGTGAACCTCAGGAACTTTACATGTTGTGGCAGAACTTCTAAATGAAGTATAGAAGTGCATCATAAGATCGATGGTGACCAGCCAAACGAGTTGTAGGGCTTGAGACACGACCGTCTTGACAGGCATCATCTTGGACTTGAACACCCACGGGTATTTCAAGCTTTAAGATCGAAGCCAGACGCCACCCCTCACCCTCCATGGGAAACGGGAAGTATTTAGTGTAATAACCTAACTCTCTCTCTGGAAGGGTAACACATACCATGGCCCCTTTAACCAGGAGATTGAGTTTTTTTGTTTTTACATAAAAAGAAATCCGGTTCACGGTAGTGAGAACACGCCGTTGAAACACGGAAAAGCGGCGAGTGAATTAAATCCTGACGCCCTTATAAGACCCACAGAAAAGAATATATCCGGCAGAAGTTTACACGCTGCCAGGATCTCTGAGATGGGTATTATATTTTAACACTTCCTGTTGAGGGGTTGTCGAGTGTTTCGCGTCCTGAATAAAATGCAGGAACAGCGAAAACACCCAATTTTGACGGAAGCCTCTGCAACCCGAAACACCAAAAGGTGGCGGGAATGGAGGGGCTTCGAGGGGGTACCAGGAGGGGTGAAGTGAAGCACGCGCCCCCGAGGGGAGCTACCCCCTAATCTAGGCGCAAGACGGTCAGGGTTTTCTCTTACTAGAAATGATAGCCCTGATGTCTTGCTTCGGGGGCTGGCGAGGGAGGCGAGACTGTCCCCAATCCCTGGGAGGAGGAGCACGACTCGCCACGCTTTGCTTTTGAGCCTCCGTTCAGACAGGACTGAGGCGGGTCTGAGGCTTGCTCATCAAGTGCAGAACCCACACTCAGGTCGTCCGCTAGGTCATTCTGGTACGCCTGTAAAACAGCATAGTGTGCAGAGCAGCACCAGCCTGACCTGCTGCTTGATAAGCCCTTCCCACTAAAGTGGAGGTTGTCCTACAAGGCTTTGAGGGGAGAGAGGGCTTCTTAAGTGACGATGCCGAGCCCGGCGAGAGATAGCCCACAAGCGTCTCTTCGACAGGCGGCATCACTGAATACCCCTGTGCCTCAGCACCCACAATGGTCGAATATAATGACGTCGAGGGTATGTGAACACGGGAAGAAAATATATATATATTTTAGTTAGTTATTTTTTTTTATTATTATTTTTTTTTTTAGGGGTTCCTCCATGAGCGAAAAAGCTCTTCATGGAGGTTATCAAAGAAGGGAAGGGACTCATGAAGCGTTCCCTTTCTTAGACTGGAAGATAAAATCTATCCCCTAATTTGGAGGGTTTGGTGTCTCTTTTTCGCGTGGCCAGTCCAGTCTGGCAACCGCTTGAGTAACAACATCGAGCAATTCCTCCGTAGAATTTTTTATCGCGGACGGAAAGCTCGGAGGCGGGAAGAGAATCGCGATCCACCTCATGATCCGAAGAAGTGTCGGAACGCGCTTCGAGATCATGTGAAGGACCAGCTGGGTTTGGGGAGAGAGCGAGAGAAAGGGATCAACCCGTCTCTTGCTCCTCAGCCAAATCCATGCAAGAGCCCCACGAACGATCTTCATTGTTTTCTTTTTCGTGAGTGCTGACTCCCGGAAGCAAGCGAGGCGAGCACGAAGCACTCTGCCTGTTAAAGCAAATCGCAGTGCTCGCACCCGCCCTGCTGCAACGCGAGAGCAGCGTGCTCTTACCCCCAAACAAACAGAGCAAAACTGATGTGTGTCCTCTTCAGCTATAGAGCGAGAACAGGGGAACACGCACCGTTTGCGGCTTTCAGTCATTCTCTCTCTTTCTTTTTTTTTTTTTTCTTTTTTAGAAATATATATATATGTAGCAGGGTAAAGTGTACCCATGTTGGTCATTGGCCAGTGTCATGTAAAAACATTGAACCTATCAGCAGTCTGGTGTTATGGTATAAAATGGGGAGGTTTTTGTCACTGGGGATGCGTTGTCACCCGTACCGCCCCTTTACGGAAGTTGCCATTTTTTTCTGAATGGGATAGTATCTGGAGTGCCGTCTCTGCGTTGTGCTGCTGTGCATAGGCTGCCCCTGGCTTTAAGGTTGGTACGGTTGCTTTGAAGATGTTCTTTTTCTTCAATGGAACGTTTGTTTATTATCTTGAGTCTTTGTGTAGCTCGTCAGCGAACAAACAACTGCATGTTATGGTCAGTGACCGTGCATAGTACCGCGTTGTGAACATCTCCCGGTATGTATGAGAGCCATTCGCGTGGTTGGTCTCTTTTGTTTCATTAGTAATTCTTCTGTTTTATGTTTGACAGGTTGAGTGACACGATCAAGGGTTTCATCTCTATTATGGGACGAGATGCGCGTCTTTTGATGTAACGCACTGTCTGCCTTGCCTGCGCTTATTCCGGTCATTGTCGTTATGGAGTGAACTTTGTGTGTTTTTTTGTAACAGCGGGCCCGGACGATTGCTCGCCGCAGAGGGAGAACGAAAGTAGTTGTGACTATTTTCTGTCTGGCTTGCCCGTCGAGCGTGCGGGCGATCGTGGCCTTATTTTGTTTCATTCTTTTATTTTTGTTTGTTTTGCTGTGACTTGTAATTTGATAATTTCCCTTTTTGTTTTTTGCTAATTTTTGCTTGTATTGTAGGTAACTTATTTTTGTAGGTTTAAACTTATTTTGAGTTACAAGGTGAGCTTGAATATTGTCTTTGTATATTTTTCTCTCATGTTTGTGAACTGACTTTTTTTCTTTATTTGAAGCTGGTTAGTACCAGCAAATCAGTGTTGAGTGTTTGCCCTTTTCTCCTATGTAATTGGGGTGGTGGGAGAAGTGTATAGAGGAGGGGTTTAGCTGCTGTTTAACAGTGTTCACCTTCAGTGCCGTGCTCCTTTGAATTGACCTCACCAGAGTGTGTGTGTGTGGGTACTAAGTGTGGTGTGTAAATTTAGGGTCACAGCAGGCCATCTCCCCCCTTAAGCTTTCTTTTGTATTTGGTTGTTTTTTGGTATTTATTGTTTGTATATTGAAGTTTTCTAAAGTGTTTTTTTTTTTTGTTTCTTTCTGACATGTGAATATTGCGCCCTCGAGATATTAATGTATTGATGGTTTTAATTTTTGTATTTGAATAAAGCAGCCTCATCTTTGGTACTCCCTGGTCTATGTCTCTCTGCTCACCCATTTTTCGGTAACGAACCTGTGCGCCCCCTGTTCTGGGGCTGGTAGTTCCTGGTATATACCGGGTGGCGTAGTCGAACGTTAGTATAATTATTGGTGCCTTTTACAGTTCCTTCTAGTACCTGACGCCCTGGCCACATATATATAATATTTTCTAAACAGAAAAGAGAACAACGTTCACTGCACACTGCCTAACTGATTCTAACTCCTAACAGAGGAAAGAAAGTTTTGACAGGGTGTGTGAAGCACACAGAAACAGAATCGCTCTGAAAAAAGAGTTTCTGACGACACCTGGTGACGTATCCATTTATAGCCTGGCCACAGGTGCATCTAATCATTACATCAGCCGAGGCTATAAATTCCGGTCAATGTTCATTGACGTGTTACACACACTATTTCAGCTCGGTTCACAGCTAGAGTTGTTCCCCGTAGCGCTTAGCAGCGCAACATCAAAGTGAAGCCTTTTGTAAAGGGAACTGTTTCCCTGTGAAAACAAAAGGGACATTCCGAACTAACTTCTGGATTTAAAACCGAAATAAATGAGTTTACAGCAATGATACCATGAAGGATTCTCCACTGTAAATCCCCTGCCCTCTTCGATAATGGCGGCTTATACAGAGATCTCCACTCAGGTTTTACATTTTCATCCAGCCCAAAAAAAGAGCGCCATGGTGTATCAACCTTTCTTTCAAAATATGTCTTATTAAAAACCATAACACAAGCTCTATACAAAAAATGACCTTTAGGTGTCAATAAATCCAACCACAAAGATTGCCAATTCTTTAAAAAAAGACCTGTACACCCATCAAGATTAGGTAAAAACTTTAGACAAGGAAAAAGGTCCTGAGCATTGGGAGTGCTTGTCCCAGAGTGGTAATCCTTTAACATTTGGTTCTCTTCATCTGTGAGAGCTGATCTCAGTTTAAACAAAAAAAAAACAACAAGACGAACTGATCTAATACCCAAAAATTGGGATGCCATCTCTTGTGGAAAAAGTCCACAAGAACAGCTTGAATTTTCGCTAAAAGTTGCTTTGGAGGATCCACACAAGCCAACCTGTGCCACAGGGAGGATGCAACAAGATTATTTACAACAAGAGTACGTCCTCTGTAAGACATATTTGGAATCAACTATTTCCATTTTTCCAGACGCCCCTTCATTTTTTCACCCACCCCTACCCAATTTTTCTGTTGAGTTACACCATCACCCAAAAACACCTATATATTTTATCCCTCTTAAACCCCAAATTAACCCATCAGGAAGGTTTGATTTGCCCTCAACCCACTGAACAACCAACAGTGTTTCACATTTTGTCCAATTTACTTTAGCAGAGGATAACAACATAAAATCTTTAATTAAATTAAGTAAAATTTGTACATCATTTTGTCCACTAATTAAAACCATCACATCATCAGCATAAGCTGACAAAACAATGTTATTTTTACAATTGGGTAAACATAAGCCACACCCCTTTTTTCTTATTTGTTGTAACAATGGTTCAATGGCCAAAGAATATAGCATCCCAGATAAAGGACACCCTTGTCTAATCCCTCTTTGAACCTGGAACGGAGCGCATAAGCTGCCATTTATCTTCAGTACACTCTCGACTTCACTATAGAGTACTTTGACCTTATCTATGAAATCTTGACTAAAACCAAAAGCTCTCAAAGTCCCCCACAAATAGGAATGTTCAACTCGGTCAAAGGTTTCTCTTGATCCAGAGAAATCAAGCCAACATCTAACTTTAACAATTTTGAAACTTCTAAAACATCACGAATTAATGAAATGTTATCAAACATAGATCTACCACGAACACAATAGGTCTGGTCCAGATGGATGACCTGGTCCAACAGTCCAGCCAGTCTGTTAGCTAAAGCCTTGGAGAGCAGATTGTAATCGCTGCAAAGAAGTGAGACGGGGCGCCAGCTCTTTATTTCAGTGAGATCTCCTTTTTTTTTGGTATGATTGTGATTATCGCCCTGCGACAACTCAACGGCATCATACCTTCCGACAAGCTGTCATTCAATACCTGTAATATATCCATTCCCAGCTCCTTCCAGAAAGATTTGTAAAAATCAACTGGGAGACCATCAATCCCTGGAGCCCTCCCAGACTCCATGCCTTGAAGGGCCTTATACAGCTCTCCCAAGCTCAGCGCACCTGAAAGGGCTGCATTACCCTCTTCAGACATCTGGGGTAAGGAAGTGAAAAAGGCATTTCCTTCATTACGCCCCGACTCAAACTCACTTCTGTATAACTTCTGATAAAAACCAACTGCTCTCCTTCGGATATCAACAGGGTCTATTAACAAACCCCCATTCTCAGAGCGCAAGGCTTGAATTAAACGTCTCTGCCCATTTTTTTCTCAAGGCTGAAAAAGTATTTGGACGGCGCATCCATTTGAGCTATACTTTGAAATCTTGACCGGACCAGTGCCACTTTTATTCTATACCCCAGTAGATCATCTAACCGAGCCTTTTTCCTTAATCCAATTTCTAAATAGTACTTATCTCCAGTAGATTCAGCTAACTGTTGACATTTATTCTCCAAAGATCTTCTTATCTCTCTAGTTACGTTGTACGTCCCACCACTGTTGTACTGATTGAAATTCGTGCTTTGTATTTCTGTCATTCTCCCTAAAAAACTTAAAAGAGTCCCTAAAAAACTTGTCACTCAGCAGAGAAATATTAAGATGCCAGTAAGCAGTTCTAGGTTTGAGAGAGTTTAAAATAAAACTACATTGCACCATTCCATGATCTGAGAAACCTATCGGAATAATTGAACATTTATTACAAATATTAAGATGATGCTTAAAACCGTAAAATCTATCCAATCTAGCAAACGACATTACATTATCTCTTGCATGAACCATGTGTATTGTCTCTCAGTTCCATTTAATTGCCTCCAGATATCACATAATTCATGCTGCTTAATTATGTGGATAAGACAGATTTTTGGGAAGGCAAATGAGGTTGAATGTGGTTTCTGTCCAGTACGTGTGCAGTACAATTAAAATCACCCCCCAAAAATAGATATTCTTCAGAAGAACAGCTTTGCAAGGTAGAACATAATGTGTCTAAAAAAAGCATCCTTTCAACTACGGCAGTTGGAGCATAAACACAGATAAAAACAAACACATTATCTTCAAAACAGGCTCTTACTTTTAAAAGTCTGCCTTTGATGATTTCATCAAAATCATATGAAATTGGACTAAAGCTTTTTGCAAACATAACGGCAACTCCAGCACTTGAAGTATGATGGCTCAATACAGAAATGCCCTCAAACTCCCTTGCCCAATCAGCAGTGTTTTTTCCATCACTGTGTGTTTCTTGTAGCAAGATAACATCAAGGTTCTTCTGTTTCATCACTTCATTCAACATGGCTCTTTTCCTAATGTCTCCGGCACATTCACATTCAAGGTAGCCAGGCGTACTTCACTCATGGCAAAGGTAAACAGAAAGAAGAAAAACAGCCCTCCAACACACAACAGATCAGAAGTCATATCTCTTCATTTTTTAAACATCATTATTACTCAACTCCTTGTCTAAACTCCTCCCAATCTTCTTCAAACGATACACTTCTCTATTAGTAAAGCAGCCTTCTGACATTAGGATTCCCGTTTTTTTGACAAACTGCTTGATGTCAGGGAAATATTCTTGAACACAGACACCTCTTTTGTTTTTTGTTGCTCTAAGAAACATCTTTATATCCTCATTATCATAACTTCGTCCAGAAAAATTGCTTTGAGAAAGCGCTACACTGGAGTCAGACGACTCACTATCACTTTCAGTGTCCTGATCCTCACTACCCTGTACATCACTTTTCTTGCAAGCTTTTTCACCCTGCACTTGACCAGACTGTTTCCTTTTTTGGGGCACTTTGAACATATTATTTAACAACACAATCCACCTCACATACCCCCTGTAAAAATGGCAAAGTCATATTCTCTGTAACACCACATGGTTGTTTCTCTTCTGTGTTCCCAGAAAACTGTACCCCAATCACTTTCCCATCATTACTAGTAGTTGTTACATCGCGTACCATACCTGTGTGCTCTCGATACGTCGAGCCTCAGCGAAGCCAGCAGCGTCCAGCCCCTCACCAGGGGGGTCCTTCCCGGTGCCCACCGACTCCGTCTCAGCCCGACTCACCCCCGGCGCCTCACAGTTCAACAAAACAGCCTCGGTTGCTACACTCGTACCGGGAACAGCATTAACATTGTTTTCTTTATTAACTTTTTAAATTTTCCTTTCATTTATCCAGACAATTTTGAATTAAATGTCCTGATTTGCCACAACACTTTGATTTCACGGTTGTAACAAATATCACATACTCAAATCCATCAACTCGAAAATTGAGTGAAAGTTCTAACTTGGGGCCGTCATGTTTCCCTGATCAAACAGGTAGCACGAGGCCCCAAAGATCAAAACAAGAAAAATAAAAAAAGACGAACCCACACAAACACAAATACAACAAAACTAGCAAGAAAAAAGAGAGAAAATGATTCACTCAGGTAATCCACCCACACTCACATCCGTCCACTCGCACCCAACAATCACTCTGGAAGTGAGAGAGAGAGAGAGAGAGAGAGAGAGAGAGAGAGGGAGGTTCCACTGGGTTTATAAATTAAATAATGACAGAATGTAGATTACATTGGGGGTTTAATCCCACTGGTCACAACTGTGATCACACTTTGCTTCCATGTTTGTGGAGTATTACAGTAAGAGGTCAGATATAAATAATGATATACACCAAACTATTTCATTTCTACTTCACCACAGAAAGATAATGTCCTCAAAGCAAAATATGTTCAAATACAAATAGCAAATGTGGTACCTTAGGTACTGCTATTAATGCATTTCTAAGAATTACACTGAATTATATCCATCAATACAGACATGTGATTAAAGCACAAACTTAATTGGCTTAATTGTTTAATCATCAACTTCATAATTAAACAGGTTAAACTAACAATTGACATGAAGAACACAAGTGAATACAACGCTAAACATCGATTTATTAGTCAAGAATCTCTTATTGTATATTTTTATGACAAGACATCTTACCTTTTCTTCCTTAATGAGCGTGTTCAGTGTTGTCGTTCGCGGGAAAAACTGTCTTCGCTCCATTAGACGTCATTGTCACGTGTCTGAATTCCCGGGAAAACGAGGTTTGTCACGTGTTAAATGCCCAATGACACACATTCATACTAACAATTTCTGCCATATACGATAGAAATAGTGTTTAGTCTTGTAGGATGCCTTTCTGAAATCAAATATTCTGATAACGTCTTATTTTCTTATTCTGATACAGATTTTGCCAACTAGACAATGTATTGTTATAGTGCAAACACACGACATTTAAATGCTAAAAATGCATAATCTCATGTTCTCATGAAAACTGACATTCTACCTTTCGTTTAGTTGAAATAACACCACATATCAAATGTCTTTCAAAACAGAATTAATCTCATCACGGGACTGTGTAGTGATGTCATTGCATCTCACGGTCAGCTTCAAGACTTTTCCGCGGTCAAATCAAGTGCTTCTGAGTGAAAGCAGAGTGGGGGAGGGGGTATTTGAGGTGTCTCCAAACTTACACTTCACTTGCAATCTTATATTCTGTTCATTCTAATAAATCAATGGCATTTCTACGGAGACTGACCTGTGCAAAAAAAAATCAAAGAGACTTTCACGTGCGCACACGTTACAGTTTCCGGTGTGTGTATAGCTCTTTTCCGATTGCGTCATTGCCATCATTCATTTACTCAAAGATACTGAGAGCATGGATGCGCATGAATTTATAGAGATATATTTTAAACTTGGCCTTCAATACGAAGACATTACTTCTGTTCTTGCTTCCCAGCATAGGTATATATTCACAGAGCGACATTTAAAACGCATTTTGCGTTCAAGAGGTCTGTTCCGACGAAAGAACTACTCAAGAATTGAAGAAGCCGTCGATTTTATTCAGCATCAACTCCAAACGTCAGGCCAGCTCCATGGATACAGGTGGATGTATACAAAATGTAAAGAAAACAACTTGCATGTTCAAAAAGAAGATGTACGTTTCATTTTGAGTTTATTAGATCCTAGTGGTGTAGAACACAGAAAAGCTCAATGTCTCCATCTGCGCCACTATTTCTCAAAAGGACCCAATTACATCTGGCACTTTGATTCTTATGACAAACTGAAGCCATATGGTATTTGCATAAACGGCTGTATTGACGGCTTTTCAAGAAAGATGATTTGGCTGAATGCATACAAAACAAGCAGTGACCCGAAGGTCATCGGAGGATACTACCTAGAAACAGTGGATGACTTCGGTGGCTGCTCTAGAATTGTTAGAGGCGATTGTGGAACAGAGAATGGGCACGTGAGGGACTTCCAGCGTTTCCTCCGACGCAACAACATTCAGCAGGATTTCAACATTGACAGCTACCTGGAAGGTGCAAGCACAGCGAATCAACGAATAGAAAGTTGGAGGGATTCCTGAGAAGAGAGTGCATGGAATTTTTCATCTCTTTGTTTGTTGACCTTAAGGACAGAGGATTGTTCGACGGAGAATTTCTGGATAATCATCCGTTTCTGTTTTATGGGAATCATTCAGGTAATCGTGTTCTATTTAAAGTTAAATGTGAAGTGTGTAGCCTCGTTTTTGTCTTTGATAAAATATGTTCTATAGCTTAATGTGCAAAGACAACTGTGCCCAATAGGATGTCCCCCCTACCAACCCAAGAGCAGTTTGGGACGGGACTGTAAAAAAATAAATCGGTTCTATTAAATTTCATAAAGGCAATCTTGACACTATCGGTTGAACAATGAAAGTTTTTTTATAAACCATCCTATGTATTTTTCCTTACAGGATGAATTGGACAAGACTGCACATGTGTGGGATGAGCATGGAATTAGACCTTACAAGAACGATCGAGTGCCAAGCGGTAGATCTAATATCATGTACTTGTTCCCAGAGCTGTACGGACAGAAAACGACCTGTCGCTGGTGGACAGTGATGTCTATGACATTTGTAATCCCGTCATGGCTGAGACACACTTTGATCTTCCAAAGGACTCTTATGAAGCAATACACTTGTACTTGCATTTAAGGAGCGAGATATTAACCTCATTATAACCTGTGCTTAGCATGTTTCTTTTATCTGAGATCCAGATATAAAATGTATATATTCATAACTGTGTAATATTACTGTGAAAGTGTTCACATGTGTTACAATTTTTTCAAAGTTTAAAATTGAAGAAACCACGCCTCTTTCTTTGTGAATATTTACATATTACATTGTACCTGTGTTCAATGCCCCTTGTTTGTTACTTCAACAGTCATAAACTATTAAATGAATAATTCACCCAAAAATCTAAATTCTGCCATTTACTCACCGTCACGTTTTTCCTAAATCACATACATTTCTTTATTGTGTAGGGCACAAAAGATTATGAAAGGCAGAATGTTGGCTGACAGTATCAGTCACCATTCACATTCATTGTAAAGAATATCGATGCAGTGAATGTGAATGGTGACTGAGTAAATGGCAGAATTTTAATTTCAGTGTACTGTGTTTTCCTTGAATGTAGGCTATTTAATAATGTGTTTCAAATGCCGTGTGAAAACAGTAAGGGATTTGTGGATTATTGACCAGTATACTGTTAAAACAGACAATACACTGCTGGCATATGAATTCAAATCAAAGTGCAAAAGAAACTTGTCTGAGTCTTAAATTGCATTATAATTGAACAGGCATAGCTTTTCATAGCTGAACAACTGTTTGGCTAAAACATTAAAAACTTTTGATTTATGAAACACTTCTGCAAACCAGCCGACTTAAATTCAACATCTCATCAACTTCATACAGTGAAACTAAATGATAGTACTCTCCATGTGTATGTATACAAACAAAACTGTCCAACGGATGAGAGTATTTGACATGATTCTTACTTGTAACCAATAAACATTGATTTACAAAACATATGTAACTTCATTTCAAACACAGAAGTATTTCCTCAAGAAACATTCAGTTGAATTGAGTTTCAGGTTTTATATAAACATATCCTTAGGATGGAAATGAACGCTTTACTTTTCATAAAAATAATAAAAGCATACATTTACAGTGCATCAATACGCTTAATTAACTAAATGAGCTCCAGTCATTGATTTTCTTCAATTACAGAATGTCCATTGCAAAGCAATCTCCCGTTAGCACATGGTCAAACTCTGCACAGAATTCTGGGTAAGAGTTGTAGGTACACGGTAAGAACCGCTCGTGTGTGCAACAGGCCTCTGTCCAAGACCACATAATCCATTAAACATGACTTCAATTCTGTCTTTACACACGAGCAGATCCTGTACAGAACCGTAAGAAGGTCTCGAGCTTTCGTTGGTCTAGGCTTCTCACATAGCGTTGCAAATGATTAAGGGTCAGTCGCTCCTGCTGGTTCAGAAAGTCTTTTGGTGGCTTAAACATTTGTGCCACTTTCTTGTTTGTAGCTTTCTTTGAATTATAAGCTTCCAGAATGCTTTGTGTGGTTAGATCCAGAATGCCACTTGGCATAATGGAGCGGAAGCAGTCAATTATTAATTTAGGCTCTTGAAGCAGGACTTTGTGAGCCATTGTCAATATAGCAGAATGCATGTTCTGCAAGCAGTGTGAGCCCAACCGTGAGAAGAGGTCAAGTAAATCTTCTTCATCACTTTCATCCATTCTGCCTTGAACTGCTTTTTCAACCACGGATTACTCAGAGATAGACAAATATTTAAAAAAGGAGGACATCAGAAGCTCTTCACCCACAGTGTCAACACCCTGATGCTAATATAAATGCTGGAGACAACCTGACAGGAATGAAACCATGATCCGCTTATCCTTTCACCCACACTCTTCCAACAGCTCGCCTCTCTCTCTCTCTCTCTCTCTCTCTCTCTCTCTCTCTCAGAGTAGTCTGGCCGCAGTCTCGTTCTTCCTCACCCTCACACTGAGCAAGGAAATCTTCCCAGAAGGCTGTGTACAGTTCCCATGACACTCCATCGTCATCTAGAGCGTTTTCATTTGTGAATTCAATTCGCAGGGTAATTTTGAGTATTTGGGGGTCCATGAAGAACATCTTTTACAACATTGACCCGTTTTATCTTCACATATCTAATGTGTTTGACTCCCGCGGAAGCTTCTTCTAATGCTGTCATAAGGTGCTGTTCAGAGATTGTTCCATCTAATTGGGGGGGTTGATCATTTAATGGTGGATCCTATAGGATTAAAAATGGGAAATGTGTATTACGTGTGTAGATAACATTAAAGAACAGTGCCAGAGTGACTGTGAGCTTTTATTTCAACCATTAGAAACACATCCAATCCATCTCATCAGTCATGTTAATACTAAAACTATTATTATACATTTATTGTGTCAGTTGTTATAAAGCCTAAATACATAGTTGTAGTAAAGCATCAGCCCACATTGGCACTAAACAAAAAATAATAATTTGGCATTATAAGATATACAGTAATGTTTTACAGGTAACATAATTCACCCAAACCTGTTTGACTTCCTTATTCCCATGACCACAAACTGGTAATTTTGGAAGAAATCTTGATTGCTCTTTTCCATATAATGAAAGTGAACGGGGACTCGGCCTGTCAAAACAAATTGATCATAAAAGCATCAAACATTTTGTTCTATTTTCCAATGAATAGTCGTTATTCACTGATAATCTTAGGATCTTGACAGACCAAGTCCTCATTCAATTTCATTATTTGACAAGGAGCAGCCAAGATTGAACCAAGATTGAACCAAGATTGTGCTCTACAGAAAAAATAAAAAAAAATACAAGTTCGAAACAACCTGTGGATGAGTAAATTATGAAAGAATTTTCATTTTGGTTAAACCTAGGGTTGCAATGGTTTGAGATTTTCACGGTATGATAGAAAATAGTCTCCGAAAATATCACGTTTACACGGTATTACACTATTACTATTATCAGTGAAAACAGAAGAGTTATTTTATTCATTTATTTATTTTTGAGAAAACACTTTATTATAATTGAAACTTGAAACCATTTATTTTATTGAAGTTTGTGTAAAAACAATTCTCCCTTTTGAAAATAAAATAAATAGAAAAATAAGAAAGCTAAAAGAATTATAATAAACAGAATTATAAACATTATAAAAATAGCATGTAACTATAACATGTTAGTTTATGTTAAATGAACTACTAAATGAGAAATTTAGCTTTTGTAGTAATGTCCTCTGATTATTATCAGTTAAGATATACTGTCGGTGCGCGACAGTGAGGCCAGACTGCTCCTGTCTGTAATTGCCCATGTCATTAGCTGTTTGCGAGATTATCATTAAATCTGCCTCGGCAGATGAGAGCACAGTGACTTCCGGCGACACAAGCTGTCGCGACCGTTGGCGACTAGATGTGGGCGTGTCCAGCAATGCGACAAAGTTGAGACAAGTTCAACCTTATTCAAATGAAGAGCGACTAACGGAAGCGACAGCCAATAGGAGAGACGACGGGAGAGCTCACGTGATCCTTCTCTCTCTCTCTCAGCTCCTCCAGTAACGGAAAGATGGATGAAAGGCTAATTCTTGCTGTTAGAAATTTCCCAGTGCTCTATGATATGTCTCTTCCCACGTACAAGGACATTTTTAATAAAAATACTGTGTGGAAAGGTGTATTTTATGGACCCAGACAGACCAGCATTTGCATTTTTGCTGCAGATAAACAGCCGCTATGTCAAACAGCACGCCTGGTTTCTCATTCATCTTTGATATAAAGCATTTTATGTACTGATTCCATTTATATTTAGTCTTTTCCCTCCAAAATGTTTGTTTTTAGTTGCAATAAAAGCGATTCGCTGTTGTTACGGAAAAATTGAGTATTATTATATTTATTTGTTCCCAAACTGTTAATTTCAGTTAATCATGTGTTTCTGTGAGGGCGTCCAGCAGCTGAAGCAGGACAGGAAAGAACAAACGTAAAAAAACCAGATAGGCCGGGAAGATAGACACCTAGAGCCCGAGAAGTGACCTTTTCAGGAGAATACAGGGGTCGTTTAGTAATAAAATGAAGTCCCATGCCCCCTCCTGAGAGAAGCAGGAGGTAGTTTAGGGCGTAAATGAAGGCCTTTTTGGCTTCTCAGGGACAAAGAACAGTTTGACCTGCCCTGGGGGGGTAGAAACCATCCCAAACCAGTTAAAGATATGGGATATCTAGAAACTGGGTGGGAGGGGTTACAATGTCGGAGAACTGTATAAAATATCTATGTTTTGTTGAGTCTAACAGGCATTCTGTTTCGAAACTGGGTAGCTGCGGTTTGTGAAAAGAATCCTCAGAAGAATAAACCTTTTCTCTTTATTACAATTTGCCTCCTGAAAGTTTTCTTACACTTTTGATGCTGTTTTTATTAACCTCTGAAAATTGCTATTACAATTGGTGTCAGAAGTGTCGGATCCCGTCGCGAATCTTCTTCTCCTGGTCCTGAGAACGGATTTGACGGAGTGCACAACCCCGCAGCACCAGGCGGCCGGTCTCATACCTCGACGGTTTGAGATAGAACTCAACAGGTTAAGGGAGAGAGAGCCAATACCCGCATTCAGGACCAAGGGAAGAACTCCCACCGGGATCAAAAAGAATCCGTGTCAATTACAGAAAAGCATCTCTGGGTAAGAAACGGCAAATTGTTTCATTGATGTTAAGTGTAATTTGATAATTGTGAGTGAACGTGAACCATATTGGCTGAATTTGTCTTTTTGGTACGAGCAGAGAAAGTTTTGAATAAAACTAACTCTTAGGTGGGCGGAAGTACCACAGTTGCTCGTTAAAGCAGACGGAAGAGCCGCAGCGGACGGAAGAGCCGCAGTGGACGGAAGCGCCACACAGTGAACGGAAGAGTCACACCGTGAACGGAAGAGTCACGACTGATTAATTGGTTTACTCAAAATCTTTAACTGTAACCTGAGAAAGTCTCGTTAAAATGGACGGAAGAGCCTTTAGCCTGATTAATTAGGTGAACCAGAATGAGAATTTTTGAGTAAACCATAATTAACAGAGCATATTTGCTAAAACCCGGCCGATTTTGGGTAAAGAAAGTCGGATCTGTCGAAGACGTTTGACAGATTAGTAGGACGCGCGTCAAAAGGAAAAATCCAAGAAAGGAGATTCAGCCAAAATGGGGTCACCTAACAGTAAATTAGACCATTTTTACACACCTACTTTCTGTCAAATGAGAAATAATTATGGGGGTAAATGTAGCCTATGGTTGACATACAAAAAAACTGATCAAATATCACGATTTCCCCGAGGCGGGAACCTTGAGTAAGATAAGACTTAATGTCGTAAAAGAATCAATAGAAAAGAACGAGGAAATACAGAATGGTTGCTGTGTGTATGTTAAACATGTATGCAAGGGATGTGAACAAACTATAATGTTGTGGGTAGAAGAGGCTGACAGGCGAGAACGAAAACAGATACAAAAAGAACTAGTGGGTAACAGTGAGAAAGATGTGAAGAATGTTGTATGTGTGAAAACAGTTCCACTGGAGCATAATGCTACTAATAAACTGTGTGTTTGTGTTTTTTCCAAAATGTAACCGAGATTGTCTCGGCGCCGCCGGCATAAAACCATCACTACCCCGTGGCGGAGCTGAAAGCCCTGAAACTGGACCACGATCTCGACTGCTCTCCGATCCAAAGACCAGCACAAGTAGCAGCAGGATATGCACAAGCGCAAGAATTCCCACGAGCACTATCACCGCCAGTACAACAGGTGGCGGTAGAATCCTCAGCGCCCGCTGCCACAGGCAGCGAAGAAGAACAGGAAGTTTTCGGGGACACGTTTGAAATGGTTCCCAGCACAACTGATTCAGAAAGACCAAGCACCAGCGGGCCGAGAGTGACAAGATTAAAAGTGGAAAGATCAGCATCACAACTTTGAAAGTTACCGCTCCGAAAGACATAGTTTCGAACACAACAGCCCCAATGGTCGAAGTTGCGGGACCGGAAGGGCCAATGCTGGTCTTTAGAGCTTGGACAGTGGCTGATATGAAAGACGCGATGGCGCATCTGCCGGACCCACAGAACGCGGGCGACAGATTTGCGAAAGAATTGTTTTTACTGTGCCAAGAGTTCAGCCCGACTTCACAAGAACTGAGACGGATGCTGGGTGTGAAAATGGGTCCAGCAAACTGGCATAAGGAGAGCAGGACTGAGAGGGTCTGGTTCGGGGCGATCAGTGGCTGACCACAAGACAGGGAAGTGAACATTTATTACTAACACGCAAACACAACACAAACACATACACTGATTTACTTTCTGCTATCTGCAATGAAGAATCTGCTTGCAAATCTTTGTGTGTTTTGAGCAATGTTGTGAATGATGAAATTTTGATCAGTGTTTCCGATGAATGTTTGAAAATGTACAAAAGCACAGGGTTTTTCTCAAATGCCAAAATACCCAATGATAATCGAGGGAGTAATAATTAACTTTCTGGTCGATTCAGGAGCTTCAATTAGCACTTTACGACCATGTGACTTGCCATGTGTGCCGAAAATGACAGGAAAAGTGTATGAAAGCACTTCGGCTTCGGGCCATATGATCTCTGAACAATTCACCGAGCCCTTAGAGTGTGAGACGGAGGGAGGTCGAATTCTGAAACACGAGTTTCTCTGGTCGGCCAATTGTCCCGCGCCTCTAATGGCCAGAGATTTATATATGTTATAAATTATATATGTTATTAATTATATATTATATATGTTCTAAATTTGAGCCACAGTGGGCTCCACAAATTATATGTTCTAGATTTGAGCCACAGTGGGCTTACGAATGGCAGATAAAAAATGTTGATTGGGCAGAGATGATTTTGAAATTGGCTAAAGATCGAATAACACCAGTCAACACAGAGTTTATGACGCCTGATAGAATGCATTGTACGTCACATGTCGTAAACAAGCGTAATTCACACTATGAAGAAACCTGGTTTAGTGGAGTGAAGAATGAAAGTGAGAAATTTGACAAGATTTTCTGGAAAGAAAATGTGTGTGCTGTCTGCAGTGTTGAATGAGAGTCAGAAAGATTGTTTTCTCATGACAGAGAACACGGTATGCCATTTATCTGTGTCCAAGAGCACGAATAAGCAGTGGGCAGAATTGGGGCTTTTTATGAATGACTGTTTGCAGGCTACAGACTGGGTTAAAATTGACAGACATAGCACAGAGCAAAGTGTTGGAGCATTTAAATCAAACTGTGATTTTAATGTGCAGGTTTTGAGAACTGTAACCGCTATTGTGAACAATGGTGTGACAGCACAGGGGGATATTTCTGCTTTAGAAATTGATATTTCTCCGGCAGAAATACCTTCAAAATTATGGGCAAAACACAAAGTTAGTCTTTCAAAGCTGCAGTTTGTGAAACAGGAAGTGACATTCCTGGGGCATGTTATCAAACCTAATAGCAAAGCACTGTCTGAGAAAACGGGTGCGGGCCATAAAACAGGTGCCAAAACCAGTTACAAAGAAACAAATGCTGTCATTCTTGGGGATGTGCGCTTACTGCCGTACGTTCATTCCTAATTATGCCATTTTTGAACAGCCCTTGCGAGCCCTAACGACAGGGAAAGGGCTGAGGTCATGTGACAGACTTGTTTGGACAAGTGAGGCTGAGAAAGCGTTTGATAACATGAAAGTGCAATTGGCTATGGCTCCAACGTTAGGCCTTCCTGTCATAAACTGCCCGTTTGTACAGATGGTCGATGAAAAGAATAATTTTATGACTTCTGTTCTCTTGCAGACTCATGGTGACAGACTGCGACCTGTGGGTTATTTCTCAACAAAACTTGATCCGGTAGCTGCAGGACTTCCGCATTGCCTCAGGGCAGTGGCAGCAGCTGAGCTGGCTGTGATGGCCTCCAGAGAATTTGTAGGATATTCTGATTTAACTTTAATGGTACCACACGCAGTCTCCATGATTCTGCAAGAGCAGAGAACATCACATTTGTCTACAGCCCGATGGCTGAGGTATCATACAATTTTGTTGGACATGCCAAACATAACTGTGAAAAGATGCACAACTTTGAACCTTGCCACCCTCCTGCCCACACAGGAGGACGGCGAGGAACATCATTGTTGTCTATCAGCTCGAACAGGTGTGCACACCACGTCCAGACCTTCTAGACGTACCGTTAGATAATTATGACAATGTCCTGTTTGTTGATGGATCTAGCGTCAAAAGATCAACAAACGGGACAGAATAACGTAGGCTATGCTGTAACGACTGAATTTGAAACTATGAAATCTGCCAAATTACCATGTCATTACTCACGCACAGGCAGCTGAATTAGTCGCCTTGACTGAAGCATGTAAACTGATGACTGATAAGTGTGTGACGATTTACACAGACTCGCGTTATGCTTTTGGAGTCACGCGATGACTTTGGTGCTTTGTGGAAGCACAGACAGTTTTTTAAAGTCAGACGGACTGACCAATACTGAATGCTTCATTGGTATCTGACCTTTTAGAGGCCATTTTGCTACCAGGCAAGATTGCAATTTGTAAATGCATGGCGCATACTAATGATAAAAGTTCCATATCAACAGGCAACGCCAGAGCTGATATGGCTCGCGAAAGCAGCGGCAGCAAAGCAGACTGAAGCTCATAACAGTGGTGCCACTTAGCACAAGTTGACATTAACCTTAACAATGACATTTCTCCTTGTTTACAGAGCATGCAGTCTTTTTCCACAGGAGCTGAGAAAAACAAATGGAAGGCGTCAGGCTGCAGCCTTGTTGATGGTGTATGGAGATCTGTCGATGGAAAGCCATGTTTGCCTAGCCATTTTTTCCGCGATTATGCTAAATTGATGCACGGGTTGGACCATGCATCAAAAGGAGGAATGATTATGCACATGAGAGAATTGTGGTTTACCAAAGGTTTCACAATATATGCTGAGAATTTTTGCAAAAGATGTGTGATTTGCACCACATATAACATTGCACGAGGCATTAAAACACCACTGGCAAGTCAGCCAGCCCCAGAGGGGCCATTTCAATATTTAATGATCGATTTCATTGAATTAACCCCGTGCGGGAAGCAAAAATATTGTTTGGTAATGGTAGACATGTGGTTGAAATGGGTCGAGGCCTTCCCAACCTCGAAACAAGACGCGGCAGCAGTAGCCAAAACTCTGCTAACCGAGATTGTTCCGAGATGGGGAATTCCAAGAAAAAATCAGTTCTGACAACGGAACACACTTTGTCAATGAGACAATCAAACAGGTGGGTCAGTTCTTAGGAATTGATATGAGAACACATTGTGCATACCACGCTGCCAGCGGGGGCGCTATTGAACGTGAAAACCAGACAGTAAAGAACAAATTGGCAAAATGCTGTGAGGAAACTGGACTTTCGTGGGTAAAAGCACTCCCCACCGTGTTGATGTACATGAGAATGAGAAAAAGAGTCAAAACAAATTTGAGCCCATTTGAAATTCGCTTTGGTAGACCACCATTTATGGGTATACAAGGGGAAAAAAAAAGGAGGCTTCCATCGACAGATGTGTGTGAAAATGAAATGTTGAATTATTGCAAAGAAATGTCGGTGTCTGTTATCCAACATTTCTGTGCAGGTCAAAGCTGCACAGGGAAGGTTGCTGAGACATTCCTGCATAAGATCAGGCCTGGTGATTACGTGGTGATCCGTGACATCAGGAGAAAGAACTGGAGGGCGAAACGGTGGCTAGGACCGTTCCAAGTCTTGTTGATCACGCATCTGGCGGTGAAGGTGGGAGAAGCGAGCCACGTGGGTGCATGCCAATCACTGCAGGAGAGTTCCACCCATATCGGAAGAGCAACAGGAGGAGGAGCCCCAAGGGCGACGACAAGCTCAACAATAAGCCTGAAAAGCCAGAACGCCAAGTGCAGGTGCAAAGTCACTCAGGGGAGTGGTGAGACCAGTGTGCAGACAACAGCGACGGCGGAGAGAAAATACGAGCTGCAGAGAGGAAGCTGGGAAAAGAAGACAGTTCCGATTGCACGATCAGTGTCAGGCTATACACTGTATATCAACAAAGACTGACAAGACTCTGAGCATTTCAAAAAGGTATTCTCTGGCACAACACAGTTGCAGTATTGTACAAGATGGATCATTCAAAGCCATTGCATCTATCCAGACTGTCAGAAATGTGTGAACTTTGTAAGACTACATCCATTTTAACCTTGATATCAGTGACTATTTGTTTGATAAATTTGTGCTCCACTGAGGGCTTGAAAGTGTGGCCCGCAAAAAACCACACCAACCAGACTGAAACATCTGTGCTGAACAGCACCATCAGACAAGCGTGATAAAAGAGACACATTCACGGAAGTGGAGCGGTGAGAGGACTGCACGGAAGCATCATCACGATAGAGGAAGGATCAAGTGTGACTTTTAAGTGCAACCCATTCCAAAAGAACTGTCTCGGGTGCAATGGACATACTGAAGAACACGCACATTTCTATTTCTGCGAAAGCCCATGTAAGTGGACCGATGTAAAAGCATACGCTTATCACCACAAGACGGAATACGATGAAAGATTTCAGGTGCAAGCTGAAGATGAAATGAGTAACAACAGATACGGGATGAGAGTAAAATTGCATGTATTATGAAGTGCATTTCCAGCTCAGTACAGAGACTGATCAGGGCGGGGACAGTTAGCAGAATAACGTCAGTTCAAGCAGTGAAACTGACCAGGTACCCAGCAACTGATGAAGAGCAGTGTGATGATTATGACAGCGATGACATATACACAGAGATGTGATAAACTCTCTCCTTGCCTTTCTGGGGAACATGAAAGGGATTTTCTAAACTTTATTTGATTGTTTACATTTTGCTAATATTGATTTACTGTTTTTATTTACTGTTTCTTTTTATTCATTTTTTTTTATTTTTTTTATTTAATTTTTTTTAGGTTGTTGAATCAACCGTGGGGTGATGAATTGATATGTTTTTTCCTACTAATGTGATCTATAAAAATGTATTTGCTTGCTAAGTAATTAAGGGCCTATCCTTACGAAAACAGCCTAAGTTTTTCCTTCTAAATTTTTCAATAAAGTCCAAGTAAAATTATCAGCTATACGAAAATCAGACATGAAGGGTATAACTGTGATGTAAAGACTTGAATTAATTCTATTCTTAAGATTTAACAGTACAATGGGTTTGACTAAAATTAGGAAAACAAGGCTGAATTTTTATATATATATAGTTTATCAAGTGAAATGATAAAGAGGAGGAAACTGTTACGGAAAAATTGAGTATTATTATATTTATTTGTTCCCAAACTGTTAATTTCAGTTAATCATGTGTTTCTGTGAGGGCGTCCAGCAGCTGAAGCAGGACAGGAAAGAACAAATGTAAAAAAACCAGATAGGCCAGGAAGATAGACACCTAGAGCCCGAGAAGTGACCTTTTCAGGAGAATACAGGGGGTCGTTTAGTAATAAAATGAAGTCCCATGCCCCCCTCCTGAGAGAAGCAGGAGGTAGTTTAGGGCGTAAATGAAGGCCTTTTTGGCTTCTCAGGGACAAAGAACAGTTTGACCTGCCCTGGGGGGGTAGAAACCATCCCAAACCAGTTAAAGATATGGGATATCTAGAAACTGGGTGGGAGGGGTTACAATGTCGGAGAACTGTATAAAATATCTATGTTTTGTTGAGTCTAACAGGCATTCTGTTTCGAAACTGGGTAGCTGCGGTTTGTGAAAAGAATCCTCAGAAGAATAAACCTTTTCTCTTTATTACAATTTGCCTCCTGAAAGTTTTCTTACACTTTTGATGCTGTTTTTATTAACCTCTGAAAATTGCTATTACACTGTCAACAGCAATGGAATGACATCCGTGAATGTCATTTATAAACATTACTAGGCAACCAGTAGTGGGAACACCCACTAGCGACTTCACCGCCAGCCACTGGCGACTTGCAGCGACAAAGTCACTGGCCGTGTGTACGCACCTTCACATACACACTCATGTCAGACTCCCTTGCCTCGCTGCTCTCTGACATTTTCTCTGCTGCATTTGTGTGTGTGTGTGTGTGTGTGTGTGTGTGTGTGTGTGTGTGTGTGTGTGTGTGTGCGTGTGAGATGCAAGTTGCCGAGTCAGACAAGGAAAGGAGATCCGGATGGAGATTCTCACATCCGGTTACATTTTTTTCTCAATACCGTAGATAAGCAAATGCACATGGTATGATAACCGTGGTATAGCATGAAACCGGTATACCGCTGCAACCCTAGTTAAACCCTTCCTTTAAATGTTTTCTTTATATTTATTATAAATATAACTACCTGTCTAGGATCCCCTCCATCCTCTGTAGTCCAGGGAAGAGTGGATGAACAATTCCTCCAGGGATAGATCAATGGAAACAGCAACAGATGGCCCTGAATCCTCATTAAAATCATCCAAACTGTCAGAATCTTGGTGATACAGAGAGGCTCCATCATTTTCCTCTTCACAAATTGCTATCCTCCAGCTCAGAAGGTGTTGAATGACTGACACAGGGTCACTTGTTTGAAGAAGGGCTTGTCTTGTTCTTTTTGCTGTTCTTCTGGTTCTCTTAGTCTGTTAAAAGAATCGATGTAAAACAATATTAGAAAAATACATAAGCTGTACATCGCTCATAACAGTCTACACGTAGGAATGCAACACATCATAAGAGAATGTTCAAACTCTCCACAGATCACATACTATATATAAATAACATTTTCTGACTGAACATAATAAATATTCAATTAAACAAATGACAATAAAGTTCTAAGTAAACCCTCAGTAAATGTAATACTGCAAACTGATGTAAGTGAAGCCTTTATTCTTTCAATGAACAACTATACAAATCATTTTCAGTTGAATTGAACTCATCAATGGCCTTACAGTACAACACAGGTGATGTTTTCATATTGCCAACTTACCATTCTTGGCTCTCTCTCTTCAGTTCTTCAGGCATAAAATCTGAGGACGATGAGTCTGATGAAATCACTGGAGGAGCATCCTCTAGGTCTACTTCCGTCGTGCAAACATACAATCGTAGCATTCGGAGTTTACTCTGCTCGTACAGTTCATTTACTGTATTGCTTAATGGAATTGTTTTTTGACATATCAAAGAGTGCTTTTCAGCGGGGCCTTTCGAAGAAATCCCTTTAACTAATCTTTCCCCATCATCATTAATTCCTCAACCGACTAATTCTTTTTGATTGACAGATGTCGCGTTCCTCCTCCCTGTCTTGTCCGAACTTGGTGGAATTCTCCGTTATGAAAATGATGCATCCTATTTCCAGTCGCCTGGTCTCCTTAGATGCATGTCTGTTTCCCATACATGCATTTGTAAATAAATGATTAGGTGTACTGCCCCCTTTAACCCTCCTGCATGTTGTCTCTTAATCTCTGTAGGACTGTCGATTTTGTAGTTCCGCAGGCCGCGAGTCTTCGACGGCAAAAAGCTCTGATTGCAAGACGGTCCTCCCCATATCTGACCATGTATTTTCCAAGTTCTTCTTCATTCATAATTGCAATGACACTTATGTCAATCTAAAATGAAAGGTCGATGATTACTATGACAATTAGAAACAGCCTATCTTAAAGTAAATGCATATGTGTGCTAATGATGCACATTGTAATATCAGACAAATTGATGTTAGAATTGGCCTCATTAACACTATTTTACCTCATCCTCTTTAAGTCTCTCAATCGATCCTTGAGGAACGTCTCGTGTCCTCAGAAATTCAATGAACTCTCCTTCCATCTTGTACAGAGCCCGATACATTTCTAAACCAAAAATGTTTGTTATTATTATATATCAGTGATGAACGTTCCCATCCCTATCGCATCCTCTGTGGCAATGACGCAATCGGAAAAGTCTCTTTGATTTTTTTTTTTGCACAGGTCACTTCAGGGGCTCCGTACATTTCACATTAAATACAAAGTTAGAAAAGTGGCATAATGTCTAGTAACATTTCTTTTTAATTGCTTTATATACACAATAATTTAAATTATCAATATTCTTATGAGTATATCTACTTTATCTTTTTTGAGCAGGTCAACTTTTCTTGCTTTTTTCAATTTTTTGAGCATATTAATTTTGTATGTGTAGTTTTGCTCTGGACAGGCAGCAGTGATCAGGTGTGTGTGGGGGAAGGGCAGTTTATACTGACCTGTATCTGATACAGCTTACACTGCACAAACATATACCTATCTTACATCATCTTGATTTCTGATTCCCTTAAATACCATTATTGTAAGAAATATGTACTATATGTATTATATAAACACAATTGAATATAGTGCACTGTTACAGGTGGTGGGGGACGGGCAGTCAGCCTGTTAAACTCACACAATGAGTTATACACCAACATGATCATTTCTCCTAAAAATCATCTTATAAAAAAAAAAAATCAGAGAATGCGGGATAAATCAGTGTTTACATTACAAATGAAATAATGTAATTATTCTCTACTTTTGATGTCAAAGCATGAGTCATGCACATGGCACGTGCACACATGTGATGGGTAAAAATCTACCTGTGCCTACCTGTTTATTCTTATGCCTTTAATGACCTTTCAACAATAAAGCAACACAGCTTATTGCATGTACATGACCACACACATTGTCGGCTTACACTGTAAAAAGTAATACCTAGATCTAACTTATAAAAAGTGAGGCAAGTGGCTGCATTGGATGTTTTAGGTTGATTCAACTTGCAGCCTTTTTTAGGTTTTTTGAACACTTTAACATTACTTAATATGAATGCAATAAAATCAAGCTGAGTTAACATAATACTAGTATTACGCAGTTAGATAAACCTACATTTCTTGGTAGGTTTTATGAACTTTATTTTCTAGTACAATTAACCTAATCATATGTGAATAAACATTTTAATTGAGTCTTGGATATAACCTCATAAAATAAATCTAAATGTCTATATTCTAAGCACTACAGTGATTAACTTTACATAAACGGAATTTGTCAATAACAATTACAAATTCAATTGAAGAAGAAAAAGATGAGAAGATAGATTGAAGACAATAACATTTATTCAGTGTAAACCAGTGTCACTTTTAACAGTGACTACAAAACAGCAAAAAAATGTGGCCGCACATGTACAGTATAATATAAAACAAACACTTTAAGTGTATTTTCAACCTGTTCTGAACATTACAGTGAAATATCCAAACTGCCCAATCTGCAATGTTTGGATAAAGGTAAATGTGAGCCATAACATCACTTTGTATCACACTGGAACTGCAATGTCAAAAATTATTACAGTATTTCAATATTTTGAACAAAATTGCACACAACACTGTTGAAAATATACCTCATGAGGTAATGATCGGCACAGAACACGGTCCAAAGTCCACATTAATTAAGGCACTGAACAATGAACACCACAGGAAATAACCTGAGCAACTTTTACCTGTCAAATGAGTCTTAAAAGGAACACTCCACTTTTTTGGAAATAGGCTCATTTTACAACTCCCCAGAGTTAAACAGTTGAGTTTTACCGTTTTAGAATCCATTCAACCGATCTCCGGTCTGGCGGTAACACTTTTAGCATAGCTTAGCATAGATCATTGAATCGGATTAGACCATTAGCATCTCTCTTAAAAAAAAATGACCAAAGACTTTCGATATTTTTCCTATTTAAAACTTGACTCTTCTGTAGTTACATTGTGTACTAAGACCTGACGGAAAATGAAAAGTTGCAATTTTCTAAGTCGATATGGCTAGGAACTATACTCCCATTCCTGCGTAATAATCAAGGAACTTTGCTGCCGTACCATGTATGGAGCAGGACGCCTGAAATAGTCCACAGCTGTGTAATATCATTGCCTGCTGCATAGGAAAAATATCGAAACTCTTTGGTAATTTTTTAATAGAGATGCTATTAGTCTAATCCGATTCAATGATCTATGCTAAGCTATGCTAAAAGTGGTACCCCAGACCGGAGATCAGCTTAATGGATTCGAAAATGGTAAAACTCAACTGTTTAACTCTGGGGAGTTGTAAAATGAGCCTATTTCCAAAAAACGTGAAGTGTTTCTTTAAGGTCAAAGTTGAAGTTTGTATTTGGTAAACTCAACTACAAAAGTGATTACATTTTTTCAAATGATGGCAAACAATGCCACATGCCATTGAGAAATCATCTAAGACAATTTAGTGAGGAGATTAGCATACTTGGATGATGGCTTAGGACGTATGGGGTCCAATCCCACAAAAAGCCTCTGATATATCTCAAAAGTATACACCAGTTTTGAGGGATACTTGAGGTCGAGAGCATAGATAAGTCCAAACAGGAGGCAGCATCATAATGTCCTTCTATCATAATACCAATCGTGTCGGGATGATGGCACATGTCAATTTTCAGTGGGCAACTGCCAAGCTCAGCGTGCACCTCTGTTTCAGCACGATTCTATTGGTGGAGACAAAAAAGAATCAAGAGTTTGGTCAGACAAACAGGTAATGAGAGGAATATAGCAGACCGGTAGAGGACATAAGACAAAGTCAAAACTTTACTTTTGTTGCTAAAGGTGGTGGATACTAGACGGATACTGTGACTAGAGCATGTGACCAGAGTGAAGTCTACCATGACAATTCCATAGAGTGTGGGTACTAAACTATCATAATCTACTGTAGCATGAGTGTTGTCATATTCTGGTTCAAAGGATGCAATACAATGAAACAATGCAATTGTCCTTGCCTGTCCCTGATTGGTCATCACATTACTGTTTATTAAGCTACAAAGTTTAAATATCTTTCAAGAGCAAACGTAATTACCCCATATCATCACAATAGTAATACACCCACTAAGCAAAATTATGTCCAAAAGACGTCTTTTCAACGTCTTTGTCACAAAGTCGATGCGTTACAAAGACGTCCACTGAGGAGCCAGAATGAACGCTTTTATGATATCTTTTTTGACGTGTTCTGTAATGAACGTTCATGGAACATGTGGAATATGTGGACATATTTTCAACATAATTAAAGGTCTCATTTAGACAATTTATGCCGTTTCCGGTCCAAATAAACACTCAGGATGTATTAAATTAAAACTCACATTTATTTCAATGTGATTAAATTTGTAATTTAAAAGCAACTCACAGACAGAGTGCGTTTGTCCAAAAATCATGAAAAGAAACTTCACTCACACCTTCAGACAGCATAGCATCTGTAATTCACACATTTGGATCATGAGAGAAATCAGATTCGAACCAGGGACCTTCAGCTGCCTGCCTTAAGTAGAAGACATAATATATAAATACTTTGACTATTTCTGTCAGATGTCTACCTAAGTTCTTATTGAGAATTAATAAAGGTTTAGATGTTGATATTTACGTTTAATCTGAAGTCACCATTGTGGTAGTTAGTGTTAGCTTTATTTAGTCTCTTAGTCCTTGTACGTCTTGTATTAACTTTTCTTTGACTGCTGTAATTGTGTGGTTGAAAAACAGTTGTAATGGCAAAGAATACCAAGATCAAGTGAGATCAGGTTTTCAGGTCCTTGTTGATGACAAAATCATCACAAAACAAACATCTAATGTTGCGTTTTTAAATTTACTGTTAATAGTTGGCATTTAAAGCCACCAGCCTTGTGAAACTGTAGCATTGGCATCAATAGCATAAAATGATCACATATCCTGATAGTGAATAAAAAACATGTGCACTACGATGCTGAGCTGAGTGAATCATGTAGTCACACACAGACATTAAGATTTTTCATATGAATCATAACAATGGTGACGATCAAAAAAACGAAATAAAAGCTTAATGATGCAATGCATGATGGGTAGCTTCATAGTACAAAACTGTGATTACAAAGCTTTTTTATTTTTATTGTCACAGATCAAAATCTTGATGTCTGTGTGTGACTACATGATACACTCGCTCAAAACATCGTGTGCACATGCTTTTTATACACCTTCAGAATATGTGATCATATTAATGTTATTGGTGTCGATACTACGGTTTCACAAGGCTGGTGGCTATAAATGCCAACTATTAACAGTAAAATTAAAAACACAACATTAGATGCTTGTTTTGTACTGATTTCATCAACAAGGACCTGAAAACACCTTATCTCACTTTATCTTGGCATTCTTTGCCATAACGAATGTGTTTTAAAAACAGTTACACCAGCCAAAGAAAAGATAATACAAGACGTACAAGGATCAAGAGCCCAACTAAAGCAAACACTGACCACCACAATGACTTCAAATGAAACATAAATATCAACATCTAAACCTCTATTAATTCTCAATAAGAACTTCTGTAGACATCTGACAGAAATAGGCAAAGTATCTGTATTTTACGTCTTCAGCTTAAGGCAGGCAGCTGAAGGTCCCTGGTTCGAATCTGATTTCTCTCACGATCCAAAGATGTGTGAATTACAGATGCTAAGATGGACAAAGACACAGTGTCTGACAGGTGCTTTGCAATTACAAATGGAAATTACGTTGAAATAAACATGAGTTTTAATTTAAGGC
>NC_068317.1:34634470-34640078 GCF_025860055.1 Xyrauchen texanus | reverse complement strand
TGGTTCAAACAAAGAATATCAGAGTCTATCCAAATAATAAGCCGTGGATTAACAAAGATTTGAAACTTTACTTAAACATGAAGAAAATAGCCTTCTTGCAGAATGATCAGCAGAAAGTAAAAGAGTTCAACAAAGCAGTAAAACATAAGATAAAACATGCACAGAATGAATATAAAGAGAATGTCGAAGAGAAATTAAAAACAGGGAATGTAAAAGACGCATGGAGGGGTCTGAATACAATGATGGGTAGACAAAAGAAAAGAATTCAACAACGTGAAGAAGACCCTCATTGTTTTGCAAATAATCTTAATATTTTTTTATTCACGATTTGATAATGATTTTAACGATAATTTGTCTGCTAGTAATGAATTAATGATGACCATTACTCAATCACAGCCTATGATTATACAGGAGAGGGAGGTTGTCATAGTGCTTCATAAAATTAAACCGCATAAGGCACCTGGCCCAGATGGCCTGAAGGGGAAAGTCTTGAAAGAATGTGCAGCACAACTTGGTCATGTGTGTACAAGGTTGTTTCAAACCTTCCTGGACAATGGTTTTGTACCATTAGCCTGGAAGAATTCCATTGTCATTCCGGTGCCAAAAATACCTAATGCAAAATCTCTCAAAGACTTTCGCCCAATCGCACTCACATCTATTCTGTGTAAATGTATGGAGCGCATAGTATGTAAGGAATTGTTATCCCAAATTGAGACATGCATAGACCCCCTGCAATTTGCCTATCGGGATAATAGGAGCACTGTGGATGCCTCCCTTACGCTTTTAAATAAGGTTCAAAATCATCTAGACAACTCAAATTCCTATGTTCGAATACTCTTTATGGATTTCTCATCCGCTTTTAATACTGTCCAACCTTATCTTCTTATTAAGGATTAAGGAGTTTTTAAAAGGTCGCCCTCAGCGAGTTTGTGTTAATAATAATGTTATGTCGGATTGCTTGGTTCTAGATACTGGGGTACCGTGAGGGATGTGTACTGTCTCCAATACTTTTTTCCGCATACATAAATGAACTGAAGTGCAATGACGATAACCTTACCCTTATAAAATATGCCAATGATATAGCATTGGTCTCATGTCAGAAAGAAATGAACTGCACCTCATATTTTGAGTACATCGACAGTATCATCCGTTGGTTTGAGAGCAGTACTTTACATCTTAATATCGAAAAGACAAAAGAGTTATGTTTGAGAAATCAATCAAGAAGAGTAGATTGTCACAAACCCCGCTCCCTCGCTCCGCCCCCTTGAGCTCGTACGCTCTTTTTCCTCCCTCGGGCTTCCACGCCCGTTTTTGCTCGTTCGAGCTTGCACGCTCGTTTTTTGCTCCTACTCGCTCACATGCTCGTAGGCAATCTCCCTTCCTCGAGTTCCTCACGCGTTTCCAATCCCCCAGAACATTATGACCACCTGCACTCGCGTCATCTGCACTCCTGCACATTAGTCTCACCTGCACTCGTCTCATCACCTGTTCATTGTTTACACCTGCACTTGCCCCTATATATATCACTACCCTTTCGTCTCACGGTTGTTGGTTATTGTATTTAGTTTCCCGTGTCTTTGCCTCCCGCTAGTCTCGTCTAGTTTTGACCTCCTCTCGTTCACCTCTTAGCTTGCCAGCTCCCCTGTTTAGTCCTTCCCGCTACTCTATTCTGTTCACCCCGGCTTTGACCCTCGCTCCCCTCGACTACTCTCCCGGATTTGCCCCCTTTACTCTCTTTGATTCCCCGGCTTTTGACCTTACGCTTCCCTCGACAACTCTTCACTGGATTTGCCCGTTTGTACTTTTGCCTGCTTTTATTGTTGACAATAAAAGCAGTTTTTGACTTACATTGTGACTGTCTCATCTTGTGTGTGTGTGTCCGGGTTACATAGATGCTGCATCTGAATATAAACCAGTTGTCATAAAAGAAAAAACTGTAGAGCAAGTCTCGAATTTCAAATATTTGGGTACAATTATAGATGAGAAACTTAATTTTGAAAGTAATGTGGAGTATATTCATAAAAAAGCACGACAACGCCTGGGTCTCCTTAGGAAACTGAGAAGCTTCAATGTTAGTCAGCAGACCCTAACTATGTTGTATCGATCAATGATTGAGAGTATTCTGACATATAACATTATTTTATGGTACAGCAATCTAACACTGAAACAAAAGAACAAACTCTCACAAATAATCAATCAAGCAAACAAGATTACTGGACAAAAACAACAGCCACTACAGAGCTTGTTCGATCATTTTATGGGAAAAATGGCAATTGCAATTTTTAAAGATAACACTCACCCTCTTCACTCTGCTTTTGAATTGCTCCCATCTGGACTTAGACTAAAAATACCCTTGGCTAGAAAAACTCTCTACAAAAGATCGTTTCTTCCTATGGCAGTGATTATCTTAAATCGTACAGTGTTTTAATTGAAACAATAGAGCGACTGCTAATATTTTTAAATTTTTCTTTTTTACAGTGTTTAACTATATTATTTTTTGTATTTGTCTTGTTGATATGTGATGTGTCTTATGTTACAGTGTCAAAGAAAAATTTCCGCTCTGTGAAAACAGACTGGACAATAAAGTAAAGTTCAGTTCAGTTCATAATAGACTTGTGCAAAGGTGAACTTGTTCATATTCTGGTTTCACAGTGTACCAGATGCTGCTAATGAAAAAACTCCTATACGTTCAACAATAGATCTGCATGACTAGTTGAAAAAGGGCCTTTGATACTTAGTATTAGATATCTTAAACACTTCACACAGTTTAACCACTAAGAGGTCACAGAAGTACTGAAAGACAGTGGACAGGCTCATATAAAGGGAGAGGTGATGTAACATACATGTTGTTCAGGTATTCAAATAGATTCATCTAGTGCTGGAGTCTCTTGTTTGATCGAGTGTGTGTTGATAAAGTGATTTTTCAGGAGTCGCTCAAATGGAAGTTTCTTGAAGACAAGACTTGAGGAGAGTCAAGAGCACCGATATCAAAACTAACTCTAATAGAGAGACAGCTCTTCTTCAAGACACTCGACTCCTCATTTCTCACAAGAAAATGGAGAAAACATTCAAAAGAATAAAGGGAAGATTCTCCCTCCCTCTTTCTTTCTATTCTTATTTGTTTTGAACACACAATCACACACTTTACTTCAATACACTCAACCACACAGCACAATTTCACTCAATATCAAAGAACTACAATTCACTTCACAGTCAAACACTTCTTCCTCTCTCCATGGAAAGACACAAACTGAGGGGTTTTGAAGTGTCTCAGTAACCTGTAACATCTGCCTCCACTAATTATCCCTCATAATGAAGCTCATTAGTGGCTTGTACATCTGAAACAACACCAGCAGAGGGAGACAAAGAGAGAGAAAGTGCTGCTCCAAAACAGAAAATCCCTGTTGAATTACACAGAGATGGATCAGTAGTATTCAATAGTACACTTATCATATGACTTCAGAAGAAATGGATTTAATCACTGGAGTCGTGTGGATTACTTTTCTGCTGCCTTTATGGGATTTTTGGAGCATCAAAGTTTTGGTCATCATTCACAAGCATTGTATGGACCAGCAGAGATGAAATATTCCTCTAGAAATCTCTGTCATTGTCTACATTCATTTCCATTTAATCCATGAACATTTATTATCTCTTCATGTCGTCTGTGGGGAATCTGGGTTCTCCATTGCGGACAGTGATCCAAACCAGTTTAACCATTTACCGTTACCTCAAGATTATATAAACACTCCAACATGTGAAAGAGAATATATAATATTGGGTCACTCAATGACACAATGTGCTTATTTGTCTGTTTTTCTCACAGTAATCCAGACTGTATAATGTCAGTGAGAGCTCTCTGAAGAAATCAACTCTATTAATTCTATTGATTGATGTCTGTTTTACTCAAAGAGGGTATTTCCAGAGAGAGTCACTTTGCATTGGCATCACACGCTTCAGTGATCAGAGAGTGTTTATAACTGTGAGTCAAACACTTTATAACACACGGCTGTTTTTCAAGATACAAAACCAACAAACACAAAAATGAATTTCTTCATCTTTATTTGGATTCTGGGAGCTTTTATTCCAGGTAAACATCAAATGAAATCTTCTCACTGATTTACTGATTTTTAAGACTTTCATATACAGTCAATTTAAAGATTTTCATCAAACGTTATTTTCTCCTGATCAGAATCCAGAGGAGTCACTGTAACTCAGACTGAAGTTGTGACTAAAACTGCAGGAGAAGAAGTCACTATAAAGTGTAAAACTGATCCTGGAATATATAGTGATGGTTTAGCTTGGTATCAGCAGAAACCTGGAGAAGCTCCAAAACTCATCATATATGACATAAAAACTCGGTATGGTGATAGTTTTCAGCGATTCACTGGAAAAGGACAAAATTATGGAACTGATTTCACTCTGACCATCAGTGGAGTCCAGACTGAAGATGCAGGACATTATTACTGTCAGAGTGCACACATCATCAGTGGCAGTTATGTGTTCACACAGTGATAAAGAGTCGTACAAAAACCTCTGTCAGTCACACTGCACTGATACACTGACAGATACTGCAGCTGCTCACACACACACACACACACACACACACACACACACACACACACACACACACACACACACACACACACACAAACACATACACACACACACACTCACTAATGAATAAATTTTATTTGTAAAAGAGTGAAACAGAAAAATGATTGATGGAAAAAGGAACATAAATCAGATAGTTAATAATGTTGATGATTTTCTATGATATATCGGCACACTGTAAGACTTTAGTTCAGTGTGATCAACTGAAAGTTTCCAGAGATGATAAACAGCACAAACACTGAGCAGATGTGTGTGACACAAACAGCATCATTGATATTGAGTTTTGAACAGTTGATTGAAACATTCATAAGGTCAGTATGACTGCTGAGATCAGCCTCAGAGTAAACTGATGAATATGATCAAAGCTCATCTCTCCATTAGTCAAACTCAACTGTCTCATTTCACACAAACAGTGAAACTCATATTTGCATCATCAGGGTGGAGTGATTCTGTTCCTCTCAGAATAGAGCCGCTCCATCAGCAGATGTTCACCATCGTAACACCATCAACACTTCAAATAAACATGTCAACTCGTTTGTGCAAAAGATCAGATTTCATCGTTTCATTGAAGAACACAAGATGCTCTTTGATACATTCTCAAATCATGCTGGATAACATGATCATCAGGTTTTGAACAAACGTTTGGAGTCTATACCAGCTCGAGTGCTGTCACTGAAACTAAATGAAACATTTCAACATACAATTCATGCACATTGTAATTTTCCAGCACCTCGAGTGTGTGTTGATAAAGTGATTTTTCAAAATCTCTTTATTTATTTGCTGATTGAAACAGAAAAGAGAGATGAAACAGTTTTCAGTTATTGACGTGTGAAACATTAAAAACAATTGAGTGTCCCTTTAAATTTGAGACTTCACGTCAGTTGAGGGAAAATTAGAGATTTCTCATTTTTTGTTCATCTGATCACTCATGAAGCATCTCTTTTATTGTTTTTAACCAGCAGTGATGTGTTTGTGTGTTTGTGTGTTTGTTTGGTAC
>NC_068317.1:34602242-34633970 GCF_025860055.1 Xyrauchen texanus | reverse complement strand
CATATTTATAATAATGAATACATTTAATGAATTGAGTTTTTCAGAAAAGTTCAAATGTAAGTTTTCATTCTCTTCTACTCTAAACTGAATTGAAAGAATAATGTGAAGTAAACCGTATTTGTCACACTGTTGTTTGTTTGAAAATAAAAGAGTGAAACAGAAAAATGATTGATGGAAAAAGGAACATAAATCAGATAGTTAATAATGTTGATGATTTTCTATGATATATCGGCACACTGTAAGACTTTAGTTCAGTGTGATCAACTGAAAGTTTCCAGAGATGATAAACAGCACAAACACTGAGCAGATGTGTGTGACACAAACAGCATCATTGATATTGAGTTTTGAACAGTTGATTGAAACATTCATAAGGTCAGTATGACTGCTGAGATCAGCCTCAGAGTAAACTGATGAATATGATCAAAGCTCATCTCTCCATTAGTCAAACTCAACTGTCTCATTTCACACAATAAAGAGTCGAGATGCAGACACACTCACTCAGTTTAAGTCTAGACTAAAGACTCATCTATTTAGCCAGACATTCACCTAATTTATCCTCCAAACCACAATTAGGCTGCTTTAGTTGGGTCTGCCGAACCAGAAACCAGAAACATTGATCATGATTTATAACTCTGCAATAAATTTAATGGCATCTATGCTAATATTATTTTATTCGTTTTCCTGTCTCAACTTCGGGACTCCTATCCTGAGGTCACCAGAACCGGCTGGATCCAGCACCATTCCTGATTCGTGTTGGACTCCACTGGTACGTGTCGCTGAATGATGATGATTAAATGCAGCGGTACCAAACATCACTTCAGTGTATTATGATGGACTTCAGAGGATGAACTGATGCCAACTCCAACCATAAGACATGGGATACTTCATATGCCATTGTCTGAACCTTGGATTTAGGATGGACCACACAGAACCTCACCGAAATTACCGGCCAGGTTGAACTGCGTTTCACATCCCTGATCTCAGCCTACATCACCTCAGTCTATTGATGGACTACGATCTTGAAATAAAATGCAAAGACTAACAATTGCCAACAACATTCCTTCATCAGCCAATTAACAAGGACAATTGCATCTATGTGCATCTAACTTCTGCAGTTAATCCAGGATGGACTTCAAAGACATTAGTCATTAATCTTACAGTTCAAACACAATCGATGTTTAAACACTGACCCTTAACACTTAGTTTAATCATTTTAAACCATGACTTTAACTATACATAAGCAATATTTACATTATATTCATAATGTTAGCTAGAGGGGAACTGGCCCCCACAGTGAGTCTGGTTTCTCCCAAGGTTATTTTTCTCCATTAATCAACATCTTATGGACTTTTGTGTTCCTTTGCTACAGTCGCTTTCAGCTTGCTCACTGGGGTTATTAATACAATTATCATTTAATTACTTATTTTTAAACACGATTAACGATTGTATATTATCTAATTACACAATGATGATTCATTGACATTATAGACATTATAATTTTATCGTCTGTTAATTCTTGATCTTCTGTAAAGCTGATTTGAAACGACTTGTGTTGTGAAAGGCGCTATACAAATCAAATTGAATAGAATGAACTGAGATCCATGATCTGAAATGAGTTATTTCGGGTTACCCTCAAGGATGAACACACTTGCGAGAAATTGAGTGACTGTTTTAGAGGTTACCTGGGTCATAAAACAATCTCAGAACACTTACTAAAATAATCCACTAAGGTCACAGCAAAACGGCAGTCTGACGGGCTTTGTCAAAAGGCCCCACGATATCGATGGCAAGTTTCTCCCAAGCCCCATCTGGAAGGGGTACAGACTGGAGTGGTGGTGTTACACTACCCTGTAATGGTAACGACCCCTGACTTGTCATGTGATTGGCATGTGATGCCGGACTTGATGGCAGTCTTAACCTGGGCGTCCATGCCCGGCAACCACTATAGTTCTCTGAGTCTCTGCTTGGTTCTCACTATACCTTGGTGTGTATCATGAGCCAAGGCAATGAACTGCGATCTCAACGTCTCTGGTACTAACAGTCTGTGTGTACCTCTTACCACACAATCATCCTGAAGAGAGAACTCATGTTGAAGTCTGTAGTATGGCAGTAGGTCAGCACATAGACCCTTGGAATGTGTCATCTGGTTGTCAGTAACTCATGTAACTTATGATGAATTGGGCAGGCAGCACATGCTTGCTTGAATTCATCAGCTGTAGAGCCCGAAGCCATTTGTAATGGCTGGCTGATGAAGTTATTGGCTGGCTAGCCGGCTCAGCCAAAACCTAAATGGCTGCTGCAGCACCAAAATTTTCATAGCTGCAAATGGCTGAAGCTGCCACTTCATGTCTACAGATGTCTATGTTATACTGATTTACTAGATCTCAATATTTCCAAGCAATGCATGGCTTACACTATATTTCTACAAAATGCAATACAATGTAATAAAGAAAACACCAGATTTTACTTTCACAACGTATGTACATATTTATTTTGTAGTCTGTATGCTACTAAACATTTTCAAATAGACAATGTGTTGTGTTTAGGCTAAATGTATGTAGGCTAAGTTGTATACAATAACTTGGCATTATCATGGATGAAGCTTATCATATTAGGCTACACCTTGATTAAGAAGCAAACTTTTGTTGAATTTATGAGAAATCTACAGACGTAAACAGGCGAAGTGTAGTAAAATAAAGACCTAAATGTGTATTTCGGACTTTTTTCACCACAAGTCTGAAAGAAGACAAATATACAAAAATCTCAAAATTGACCAGTAAAAAAAACGATGTTTTTGCCTGCCGTGTCTTAATATACGGAGCCCCCGAAGTGACCTGTGCAAAAAAAAAATCTAAGAGACTTTCGCGTGCGCACGAGAAATATATATATAATAGTGCTAGACTATACAAATACATAGGCCTATATATATTATATATATGTGCTAGACTGCCCCGGAAGGTGCGTGCCTTGCTTTGTGTAGGCTACAGCAAGTTTTTTCCACCACAGTGAAAATGTTTTCGAAAGTCTAAACGCCAACAAACATGGATTGAGTCGGAATATTTCGTTAGATAAAAACATGTTGTGAATTTTGGAAATTATTACATCTATCCTTTTTCAAAACATGTTGACTTTTGGACTTTACAACGCTCTGGAGTTATTGGAAATTGGAAACAATCCTATGCAGCCACCACTGGAATCAAAATCCATGAATAAATGAATCTGTTATATTAATAATAAACACCAGGACACGAAATTTTAATTCTAATGAATGTGAAAATGTATTAGTTCATCGACAACCACAGAACTTGCTATTGTAGCTAATTATAGATACAAATTTGATTATTTATATTAAATTATTCTCCTAAAGGGGGCCCCCTTTTATGTTCAAGTGAGCCACTTTTAGGATAATTCGTTCATAATGATTTTACAGCATACTATTTTCATTATACTTTTACAGCATGATATTTTTGCTCACAGAAAAACAAATATTGCTTTCTAAATCAGTTTTCCCACAGTTTAGCGAATGTTCATATTCTTTATTAACCGCTTTGGCCATTTTGGGTTAGGCCTATATGTGTTTCATACATGTCTAAGGTTTTTATGCATTGAAATACACATTGGTGATGTTTTTATAAGCTATTGTATTGATTTGTTTTTATTTTACAAAGAGAATAATTTTATATAAATAATCAAATTTCGTGTCCTGGTGTTTCTTATTAATATAACAGATTCATTTATTCATGGATTTTGATTCCAGTGAAAAAAGTTGCTGTACACAAAGCGAGGCACGCACCATCCGGGGCAGTCTAGCAGCTAATATATATATATATAGGCCTATGTATGTGTATAGTCTAGCACTATTATATATTACAAAAAAAGATCGTATTATGTAGGACTATCTCGTCGCTTAGCAGCTCCATTTAATCCATATTATTCTATTTTATTATTGCTTGATTAGTGTCCTTTGGAAGATCAAAGCCTGTCTCAGCCATGACAGTACTACAAATGTCATAGACAGTAATATCTTTGTATTGAAGGCCAAGTTTAAAATATATCTCTATAAATTCATGCGCATCCATGCTCTCAGTAGGCTATCTTTGAGTAAATGAATGATGGCAATGACGCTAATCGGAAAAGCGCTATACACACACGGAAACTGTAGCGCGTACGTAGCGATAGTTTCTCGTCTTGCATGTAAGTGTCTTAGATTTTTTTTGCACAGGTCACTCGGGGCTCGAAATAAAAACACACTCTTATCAGTATTATTTTGGACAAAGTTTTGCACATTTCACTTCAATGTACACTGAAGCATGCGTCGTGAATTAGCAATGTGGAAACGGTGGTTTGTTATATCACGTTCAGTGCTATAAATCTCTCCGTTCCAGATTATTTGGTTCATAACATCAATCTTTGATTCAGGTGTTTGTGCAACCGTGCCCTGAAGATTTAACAAAAGTCTGGGTAGGCCTAAGTTAAAAAAAAAGTAAGTAGGAATTAGGAAAGTATGTGAGAAGTGAGATCAAAATTACCTTGCTTCCTTCTTTCCGCCATTTCACCTCAGTGCCAGAAACAAATGCATCAGCTTCTTCTGTACGGAAAACGAGCAATTTTAATTGGTCGATCAATTCACTAGTGAGTCTGTGTATCAGTAGCAACGAGCACAAGACTGTGCTGTTATGAATCCAGTGGGAAAATAGATCTCGTGTATTGTTTATATATTTCGTGTGTGTATGTCTCTATGTGATAGAATTATTATTTGATGCAAATAATTCTAGCCGGCTCAGCCAAACTTTATCAGCAGCTCAATTTGGCTTACGAAATTATTGGCTGGCGGCGGCTGAAATTCTAAATGGCGCAAATGGCGAAGCCTGGCGGCGGCTCGAGGTCTAATCAGCTGATACAGCTGTGAGGGTTGAAGTAAGCACAACCACTTCCACGTCATCCTCCAGCCCAGGCTCACTACCCTGTAATGGTAAATGAGACAATCAGCTGTAACATTGTCACGTCCAGGTTTGTACTTGATGTCGTAGTCAAACGTCATTAGTCTAGCTGACCACCGAGCAATCCGAAGTCCTTGAACACCTGTAAGGCCTTTAAGTATGGTCGACATCAGTCTCTAAAAGCAACTTGGCACTGACGCCAGTCCATATGGTACTCTTTAGTAACGGAATAAGACTTCATGAGTAATGAATGGACTGCGGCTATCTTCATGAACAACACTTGGTGATAGGCGCTTTGAAGGTCCAGTGTTGAAAAAACTGTTGCCCCCCTCAGTTCTGTGAACATTTCTTCCATGTGAGGAAGTGGAAAACTGTCCACCACTACTGCTCTATTTGGATCTCACAAATCCACACAAAGTTGTTTGTTACCGTTTTTTTTCTTCTTAGTGACAGCAATCGACGATTCAATCGGTTCAATCATGTCCTGTTGTATGAGATGTTTTAGCTCTTGTGATACAGCTTCACGCACTGCAAACGGAAGATGCCGTAATTTCTGCTGTACCGGTTTCACATCAGCACGGACTTTAACTAAGTGTGTGAATCCTTCTGCACGACCCAATTTCTCAGGTTCCATACGTGTGTCAGATGTATTTATTGTGCAGCACGGCGATTTAGCAATACGGGCATCTAACAGCTGCAGTTCTAGGGCCACAAACATGTCTCGTCCTATCACCGCTGTGCCGGTATTTACTACAAACAGTTCTGTTGTAGTACATCGATTACCGCATGCAATCTCAGCTTCCAAGCATCCCTTTACAGGTATGGCATCACCACCATAGCTCACTAAATGTATCTTTGGTTTTGAGAGAGTAGCAGTAGGGAAATACTGTGTGCACACTGACATTGGAACGATTGATACAGTTGAGCCCGTATTCAGCATTAACTTAACATTCTGCATTGAACCACATGTGCTGATTTGAACAGTACACATTATCTTTCTTGAATCACGATCTTCATCAACACAACAACAATGATATTCATCACCTTCTTCATCTGGACTCTCACATCATTTGCTCGAGGTTTGTCATATACAACTTTTATAATTAGAAGGTCACAGTCACTCAGAGTCCCTCAATAACAGCAGCTCAACCAGGACAAGAAGTCCAATAAACTGTAAAACCAGCAGTGACGTGTATGATGGTGATTATTTAGCCTGAAACTTACAGAAACCATGAACATGAACAGCATGAGGGTGAGAAAATTATGACAGAATTAAAATTTTTGGGTGAACTATCCCTTTAAACCTTCCACAGCACGAACAACATAATGAGAGACTTTGAGTGTGTGTTTGCTATTAGACAAACCATCTAATGATCTTTGAACAGACCATAATATGATCAGATGTCACAACAGGTGCTCTCCACCATTACAAAATCTGTCCAACCTTGTGGACCTACAGTACAGAAAAAAGTCTTCATCTCGTGTTACAGATGAGCTGGTGCAGTTTATTAGTTGCATATGTTTTATGAAGATGTCACTTAAATAACTTCATAACTGTCAAACGACTCAATAGAGCAGAAGTGAAACTGGTGTGTTCCAGTTCAGATCATTGAACCAATCAAACAGTGAATCTGAGAGTGTGAGGTGAAAATCACATTTGCATTGTCAGAGTTGAATGATTGTGTTTCTCTCAGAATAGAGCAGCTCTGTCTCCAGTGAACATGTTCAAAACACAATTTTACTAGTTTAGTTTTACCAGCAATCGCACCTTTTCAGAACTGTCCCATAATTCAAATGTTTCTCTGTTCGTAAAAGACACTTTGGTTAAAGTTCCTAAATGGTGACTGAAGTGTTTTAATAATATTGTGTTATTGTTTATGATATTAATGTTCAGCACTTTGGTCAACATTGTAGTTTTTAAAGTGCTTCATAAAAAAACTTGAACTTGAATATTGTTTAATATGTTTTTAAGCTGTTTGAATTACAGGGACACTAGGGGTGTCCTCAAAAAACATATTTATAGCATAATAAACTCATAATTACTAGATTGATTCATAAAGTCTCTGCAGGTGTTTTCATGGTTCGTTGAATGAAGTTTATTTATAAAGTGTGTGAACTGAACTGACAAATGACCCAAATAATGTGAATAAATCAACTTTTCAAATACAAAAGACAGAAACTTTACTGAATATTATTTCATTTATTGAATTTTGACAAGAGAAAACAGCAGAAGAACAAAAGCACACATATACTTGTCTGAATAGAAGTCACTGTTAGTCTCCATGTGAGACATGAGTGAGAAGAGCAGAAGAGAATCAGAGGATCTACTCAGAACACTGATCTCTCCTCACTTCTCTAATGACTGACGTCTGGCCTTGCCGTGTGGCCTCACATCTCACTGTGACCACCTTCATCCACTCGTCCTGAGAGAGAGTCAGACTGCTGCTCCAGCTGTACAGACCGTTCTCCTGCAGGACCCCAGCACTGCTCTTCTCAGTCCTGCTGCTCCGTCCACCTTCCAGTTCAGGCTCCAGTCTGAGGGGAAGCCCTTGTTGGCCACACACATCAGTGTTGCTGTGTTCTTTGTGGAAATCTCTTCACTGGAGGGCAGCAGGGCGCTCACGGCAGGACCAGTGTTGCCTGACAAATACACAAAAGACAAATTAGAAAATATTAAAAGATTTCTCACTCCAGCTCAAAACTAAATAAATTACATTGATAGATATTTTTGTAATGATAGAGTACTTAATAATAAATGTCAGTTTGATCGGTCGGATCAATAAATTTGTATGTTTGCAGATAGATTTACACAAAAGTTGAAGAATGTTTGTCCGTCATATATTTCTCTTTACATTAAGAAACAATGAAAAGAAAATCGCCCGACCTCAACAGTACCACACAAAATATTCTGAACAATAATGAACTTTTAACAGATAGTTTGATGGAAATTAGTAATACTTTATATCTTCCATATTACATTAATAAACATTTCATATTGAAGGAGCATTTTTATGAACTCTTGATAATGTGAGAAATTTAAATCATGAACAGCAACAAAAACTGAATCACATCTCACTTCTGTACGAGCAACAAACTCACAAATAAATTACACAAAGTGTCTTAAAATTTCACATTAATATCCTGAAAACAGACAAATTATTCAATGAGTCTAATCAGGTATTGCAAAAATAATTATAAATATAAAATCACAAAATTAGGGAGTTTTTTGCTACATTTTCTGGTTTAGTCACAAGTTGGAAACAGAAAAATATTTCACCAAAACAATTTAAAAAAAGTGAGACAAATCCCTCAAATCATAGTGTTACAATCATACATAAAACACACATTCAACATTATTATAAAACACACATTCAACATTATTATAAACACACATTCAACATTATTATAAACACACATTCAACATTATTATAAACACACATTCAACATTATTATAAACACACATTCAACATTATTATAAAACACACATTCCACATTATTATAAAACACACATTCAACATTATTATAAACACACATTCAACATTATTATAAACACACATTCAACATTATTATAAACACACATTCAACATTATTATAAAACACACATTCAACATTATTATAAAACACACATTCAACATTATTATAAAACACACATTCAACATTATTATAAACACACATTCAACATTATTATAAACACACATTCAACATTATTATAAAACACACATTCCACATTATTATAAAACACACATTCAACATTATTATAAACACACATTCAACATTATTATAAAACACACATTCAACATTATTATAAAACACACATTCAACATTATTATAAACACACATTCAACATTATTATAAAACACACATTCAACATTATTATAAACACACATTCAACATTATTATAAACACACATTCAACATTATTATAAAACACACATTCCACATTATTATAAAACACACATTCAACATTATTATAAACACACATTCAACATTATTATAAACACACATTCAACATTATTATAAAACACACATTCCACATTATTATAAAACACACATTCAACATTATTATAAACACACATTCAACATTATTATAAACACACATTCAACATTATTATAAAACACACATTCCACATTATTATAAAACACACATTCAACATTATTATAAACACACATTCAACATTATTATAAAACATATGAAACATTAAAAGGATGATTTGATGATTTACTTACTGCCAACATCCAGTCTGGTGCCGCTGCCGAAAGTGTACCACAGTGATACAAACTAATAGAACAGCTGCACAAAAACCTCTGAGCGCTTCACTAACTGATCTTTAAACACATGATCACAAACACATCTTTACACAACACACATACAAACACACTTTCACTTCTTACTGTCATTAACAACTCATTCAAAAGTGCAACATTGCATTATAACATATATATTACATTGTAATAAACAGTTTGTATCACTCCACTGACTCTATAACTCATTTGATTTAGTTTGATCTCCTGAATGCTCGTGAAATATCCACAATGAGGAAAAATCCAGAGAAGTTCCACTGATTGAAATGTATTTAATAAATCAGAAATAAAGATGTCAATAATTTGTGTATTTTCATGTATGAATTGTTTGTCATTGCTGCTGTTCTCCTGTAACAGTCACATTTGCTGGTGAGAGGAAACAGTTTTGAATGTCCGCCCCTCTGATTAAAGCACAATATCAGACTGTCTGTTAGTCAGGACTGTCAAACCAACATCACTGTTCCTTCAGTTCTCACTCATTCACAGTAAAGATGACAGCTACGCTCTCATTATCTGCTCTCTTCTGCTTTTCACTGCTGGTGAGAATCTATTTCAGTGCTAATAGTCTCTATATTTTACACATTCAAACTAACATGAATTGTACTTGAGAATATTTTCATCTTCAGGTGTCAAATAACTATTTTTGAGATAGTAAAAACTTCTGTGTTTATTGTGTCATGTGTTTCAGAGTGTGAAGGACAGATCACAGTCACTCAGAGTCCCTCAATAACAGCTCAACCAGGACAACAAGTTCAAATAAACTGTAAAACCAGCAGTGATGTGTATGCTGGTACTTGTTTACACTGGTACTTACAGAAACCTGGAGAAGCTCCTAAACTCCTGATTTATCTGACTGATAGCCTGGAGTCTGAAACTCCATCTAGATTCAGTGGCAGTGGATCTGATAGTGATTTCACTCTGACCATCAGTGGAGTCCAGACTGAAGATGCAGGACATTATTACTGTCAGAGTGTACATGAGATCAGTGACAGTTATGTGTTCACACAGTGATAAAGAGTCGTACAAAAACCTCTGTCAGTCACACAGCACTGATACACTGACAGATACTGCAGCTGCTCACACACACACACACACACACACACACACACACACACACACACACACACATACTCACACACACACACACACACACACACACACTTTAATTCAACTTGTGTATCTATGTCCATCAGCAGGTCACTGAAATGCCAAATGAAGACATTATGTTGAATTGAAGGACACTTGATTTGGAGAATTCAGTCCTTGTCAAGAAGCTTCAATCAGAACCGTTCCACAGCAGACGGATCGTTCTGGGACTTCTTGAAACCAAATTAGTTATTTCAATAAACTTTTATCCCTTTGTTGTTGCACATCATGAAAGCAGGAAAAAATGCTTTTAGTCTTTATTGATCTGTTTTAATACGGAGAATTTTGTCATATTAATAATGAATACTTGTTTATTATTGTGATGTATTTAGTGTAAATAAGATTACTGTACTAAATACTCTGTCTGAAAAATAATTGCATTAATTATTACTAATTACTTTCTAAAACCCATAATCAACCTCGACCAGATGAACGGTTTCACGTCGATCCTTGTGTTGGATTTATACACTCACCTAAAGGATTATTAGGAACACATACTAATACTGTGTTTGACCCCCTTTCACCTTCAGAACTGCCTTAATTCTACGTGGCATTGATTCAACAAGGTGCTGAAAGCATTCTTTAGAAATGTTGGCCCATATTGATAGGATAGCATCTTGCAGTTGATGGAGATTTGTGGGATGCACATCCAGGGCACTGAGCTCCGTTCCACCACATCCCAAAGATGCTCTATTGGGTTGAGATCTGGTGACTGTGGGGGCCATTTTAGTACAGTGAACTCATTGTCATGTTCAAGAAACCAATTTGAAATGATTCGAGCTTTGTGACATGGTGCATTATCCTGCTGGAAGTAGCCATCAGAGGATGGGTACATGGTGGCCATAAAGGGATGGACATGGTCAGAAACAATGCTCAGGTAGGCCGTGGCATTTAAACGATGCCCAAATGGCACTAAGGGGCCTAAAGTGTGCCAAGAAAACATCCCCCACACCATTACACCACCACCACCAGCCTGCAAAGTGGTAATAAGGCATGATGGATCCATGTTCTCATTCTGTTTACGCCAAATTCTGACTCTACCATCTGAATGTCTCAACAGAAATCGAGACTCATCAGACCAGGCAACATTTTTCCAGTCTTCAACTGTCCAATTTGGTGAGCTCTTGCAAATTGTAGCCTCCTTTTCCTATTTGTAGTGGAGATGAGTGGTACCCGGTGGGGTCTTCTGCTGTTGTAGCCCATCCGCCTCAAGGTTGTGCGTGTTGTGGCGTCACAAATGCTTTGCTGCATACCTCGGTTGTAACGAGTGGTTATTTCAGGCAAAGTTGCTCTTCTATCAGCTTGAATCAGTCGGCCCATTCTCCTCTGACCTCTAGCATCAACAAGGCATTTTCGCCCACAGGACTGCCGCATACTGGATGTTTTTCCCTTTTCACACCATTCTTTGTAAACCCTAGAAATGTTTGTGCGTGAAAATCCCCGTAACTGAGCAGATTGTGAAATACTCAGACCGGCCCGTCTGGCACCAAAAACCATGCCACGCTCAAAATGGCTTAAATCACCTTTCTTTCCCATTCTGACATTCAGTTTGGAGTTCAGGAGATTGTCTTGACCAGGACCACACCCCTAAATGCATTGAAGCAACTGCCATGTGATTGGTTGATTAGATAATTGCATTAATGAGAAATTGAACAGGTGTTCCTAATAATCCTTTAGGTGAGTGTACAGTCAGAACTGAAATAAATATTCACTGATAAACTGAGATCATAAGAGCCCATAGTTACAGAATCCCCCTAAAAATGACCATAAAAGTTACTCAAGTAAATGTAACAGATTAAATGTAGTCTGTTACTACACACCTCTGCATCTTACACTAGGAGGACACCAAAAAGTCCAGCGGCTGCCCTTCCTCACATTTATACTCTCAAGATTTGAACTCAAGTGTCTGTGATTCATCACCTTTTGACCCCTTAAACTTTTATCACCACTAAAGATATTTATGTGTGTAATTTAATTGTAAAGGTCCCACATACTTCCTGAACTCTTTTAAAAATGTCAAACGACTCAATAGAGCAGAAGTGAAACTGGTGTGTTCCAGTTCAGATCATTGAACCAATCAAACAGTGAATCTGAGAGTGTGAGGTGAAAATCACATTTGCATTGTCAGAGTTGAATGATTGTGTTTCTCTCAGAATAGAGCAGCTCTGTCTCCAGTGAACATGTTCAAACCACAAGAGATTTTATTTACATTTACAGTAAATGCAACTTTCTCAACTATTAACATCTCAAAACCTTTTAAAACATGTCAAACTTTACCAAAGTACTTTCTTGATCAAATACTTCATGTAATTCTCTGTAAGTAGAAAGACACTTTAAATAGTGACACACAGATTGAATATTACACATTTAAAATTTGAATGTCCACACTATTTAAAACAAAATGATGACCTTTGACTTCTGACCTTTAACCTCATTCATGATGTTGAACATGGTGATAATTCTACTGTCTCTTATGTTGATGCTGCTCTCTCTCATACTGCATTCAATTATCAGAGACGTTTAGCATCAGACAAATATGACACATGTAACATTTTTCAGATGCAAACTCCTGCATAAGGAACATCTAACTTTTGTTTTTGCATTATCTGACGTGACCATCACACTCATTTACATGAAGACACTTTGCATTGGCAGCACATGCTTCAGTTGTCTGGGAGTTTTTAATAGTTCAGTGAGTTTGAAATTGAAGACGGAGAACTTCTTCATCCAGAATCTAGATCCACAGCAATCATGACTTTCATTAGCATCATGTTGTGTTCACACAGTGAAAAAGAGTCGTACAAAAACCTCTGTCAGTCACACTGCACTGATACACTGACAGATACTGCAGCTGCTCACACACACACACACACACACACACACACACACACACACACACAAACACACACACAAACACACAGAGAGAGAAACTGAGGAGTTCAATATTCCCTTCTGTCACTCTCACACAGTACAAAAACTTTACCAAACTGAATTTCTGTCCCGTACAAATATAAAGACATACAGCACCCTAAATGTCTAACGGAGCTGCACTAATGAACATTCCCACACTCTGTTAAGTGAACGTCTCTTTAGACTTAAACGGTCACGTTTCTAGTTAGGCTGCATTAGTCGTGTCATACAGTACATGGGACAAAACAGGCCACAAAACTGAAAGTGAATGAATAATACAAGTTTATGTATCAAGGGATTATTTTGGATTAGTCTGTTCAACATGGTCTGAGGCGTTCATGTTTGGTCTCATTTAGGAAAATTCCAGTCAGAACAGACTCATTAGAGCTCAAGTAAATAACAGCAGATTAAGTGAACTTGTTAATGAAATCTAGGATCTGTTCTGTGTGACATGAGTGGACGTCCAGCCAATAGAAGAATCCGTAAAGACAAACACAGGGACCATGTCCTATCCAAGTGCAAAACATTGATTCAGCAGGTAATAGACTTGGGAAAAGGGGAGCTTCTGAATATTTCTGGCCATACAGTGAACCAGATGCTGCAAATGAAAAAACCTCCTATAAAGCTCCAACATCTGTATGAGAGGTTTGAGGAACCGGATCAGAACATCATGATTCTGTAGAAATGTGGACCATGGCAAAACTTTAAAATGGCATTACTCAAGAACCACAGAGATGAACTAGATGAGAAGTTGATGAAAGATGAGGCTGCAGACATTGCCTTCATCATGGTGTCCACTACAGGGATCTCCATTAAGACACTTTAAAGCTAAAGATAATAGACTTGTGCAAAGGTGAACTTGTTCATATTCTGGTTACCAGGGGCGTGTCTATAGCATTTTCAGTGGGGGGGCCATGCTGGGGCACTGCCTCCAAATGGGGTGGCCGCCAGTGACCAAAAAAAAAAGCTAAATTCTACAGTATATTACGTAAATCCTATTGAATTTATAATTTTTTAAATTGAATAAAGTTACTTGTAAACAAATGTAGTAATAAATAGTTTTTTGTCATCCCTGTATATATCCATTAAGTTAAATTTGAGAGCCAGTGTTTATTATTTTTAGTGTTTTCATAAAACTAACAAGTTTATAAAATAAAAGCAATTTTAATAATGAGCAATTTTAAAAACCCAGAAGCAGAAATGATGTCAACTATTTTCTTTTAATTAGTTTGGCCATTACAATATACAGTAGTTTTATTCACAATCTCTTTCAAATAATAATAATTAAAAAAATAATTCCCCCACTGTAATAATTCAAATGGTTTGGCCAAAACATCATAGTGTTTCATTCAACATTTCTTTCAGATTCATTTACAAAAAAGCTGAGTAACACAGAGTTAGAGTTTTAGCACTGTAACAGTTCAAATGAAAACACCACAGTTTAAAAATAAAATATGGAACCATTACATTGTGCTCTGCTAATATATTAAAGAACAGTCTTTAGTTTAGAAACAATAAAAACAGTAGCAGAAAGAGAGGAAAACAGTCAAAAAAGAAAGAAGGCAGACCTCAACTAAAACAGCTGGATTCTTCTGTTTCGGTGGTGACTGGCAAGCTCAACATTATTATTTATAATGGTTGCAGAGTTATTATCTATATTGATTAAAAATAATGGTATTGAAGGTATTTCAGTGTTGGATAGACATATACTTATAAGCCAGTTTGCTGACAATACAACATTGTTTCTAAAGAATGAATATCAAATTCCATGAGCTTTACATTCGATTAACCAGTTTTCTAAAGCTTCGGGGCACATTTAAACCTAAACAAATGTGTAATGTTAACACTGCAGGAGTTTCCTTTGCAGTCATTATCTAATATACAAATTAAAAGGGAAGTTAAATATTTGGGGATTATTATTTCTAAAGATAAAGATGTTATGGAGAATAAAAATGTGTTGAATGACATAGATAAAGTCCATATTGAATAGATGCTGCAGAGGGATCGTACACTTTTTGGAAGGGTTCTTTTATCTCAAATGGATAGTTTGTCCAGACTCATCTATCCAGCCTTCTCCTTGCCCATATTGATTAAATTAATAAATAAGGTGAATTTTAAATTTATTTGGCGAAATAAGTGTCAGTACATTAGAAAGAGGACATGATTAAAAAATATGAAGACGGTGGGGTGAATGCTATCGATTTTGACATTATGAATGGTGTTTTGAAATTGAAATGGTTAAAATCCTTCATTCAAAATAGCCACTCTTTTTGGTTTATTGTCCCCAATACTATCTTTAACAAACTGGGGGGAATACACTTTCTGTTATGTTGTGACTTTGAGTGCACCAGTTAAACTTTCATCCTTCCATCAGCAAGTGCTGCTCTATTGGAAACTATTGTTCAAACATAACTTCACTCCTCACAACACTGCAGTGTGGAATAGTAGATATATAAAGTTTGGCAGAAAATCTGTATATCTTGAAGAATGGATATCTAAAGGGATTTGGGCTATTGCCCATTTCTTGGATGATAATGGAAATGTGTTACTGTATAGAGAGTTTTGTGAGAAATGTACCGTTAATATGTTTAATTCGCTATGTGCACAGGTGACGCGACGAACGTTCGAAATCTGCGTGGTGGGCGGGGGGACTTCCGGTTTAGGTTACTACCGGTATTTCCAATGTAGATGTTGTGGAAGAGTGAGTGGCAAGCTATCAGTGAGTACCGTATGTAAAATGTTAACGGTAAATAAGAAACGTCTTACATATCAGTATCAAATTGGCAACTCTAAATTACATTGTAGTGTTCCTCGATGTGCCGTTTCATCGAGGTATAATTCTGAAGTTTTCATCGCTTTCCGCGATCAGCCTGAGGTACGAGCTCAGTGGCTAGTCAAGATAAGACGCGAGAACTTCACTCCTACCGAGTAACACCCGGGTATGCAGTCGACATTTTAAGCTAGAAGATTTCATCATAACCACAGGACGCCGAAAACTTGTTCAAGGAGCTGTGCCATGTCTTTTGAGTGGAACAATTTTTGTTTACCAGCCCAAGGACTGTATTTTTCTCTATGAGCTTCCATATACTGCTTATATATTTTGTAATTTACTATGCTGTTTGTTTTTTTGTATCTTGTGATATACCTTTCGGAAAATTGTCTGAAATATTGACAATGTTTACATGTCATTTATTGTCTTTTACACTGCCAGGAGGAACACAAATTAATTCAGACATTTATTATACAAAGACACAAGCTGTCATACTACACTCAACAATAATATGGCTCCTATAATTGTAACATTGTGATGCAACGTTTGACATTTTGTATGAGTTATGAGTTTGTAGATAACTAGTCCACATAACTGCACATAATACAGTACTCAACAGTACTTTAATGCTTCTTTGCACTTCTGGTTGGATGTCAACTGCATTTCATTGGCTCTGTACCTGTACTCTGCTAAATGACAATAAAATTTAATGTAATCTAATAACTACTAACACTGAATTCATAATAACAAAAGGTACCTTGTATAGGTTTGTTGTTTATGTACATACATGTGCATTTCTTAAAGAGAACTATTTACATTGATTTTCACACAAACACATGTTTTGTACAGTCTGATACAGTAATGCAACATTATGATTAAGGCTCTGCCAGCCACACAGGAGCACTCGACCTCATAGAGCTGAACAGGAGTGGAGTCTTCTAGGACAATCTTTTAAAAAACAAAAAAGTGTGTTATAATCAGCAGAGATCACAAACTGATCAGATATCTCAAAGTCAAAAGTGCATTTTGCATTATTTTTCAAGTTAGCTACTTTGAGTTAGAGAATGAGGTTACTTTAGGGTTAGTAAGAAAGTAAGTAAGTTAAACACAACACAATATAAACAGCAAAGCAACTGTCTCAACAACCAGCTTCTGGGGTTTCATATAGGAATGGTAGGTCTACTAGAACACTAATAGGGCAGGCACGTGTCATCATAGTGTTACCTACTTCAAACGTTTGGCTAGCTAGATAGTTGTCTAATTTGTTCAACTTGTCTAGGTAATTATACATTTGTTTGCCAGTTTAACCCATCATTGCCAAATTGAAGCCCCAGAACAGAACTGGTTGGATCAGACGAACAACTGAACTGTCTTTCATCCTACTCTGATGGTGTGAGGTTTCTCATGTTTCCTCAAAGATCTATGACAGGTAGCACGGATGCTGACTCTCCCTGTCTGTCTTTACTTGATACTGGGGATAACCAAATACTGTCAATACATGTAACTGAACAACACAAGTCATTAGTATATGGGTGATTCTTAGACTATGGGCACTTTTATGTACTTTGTAACCAAAAATGTCATTTTTTAAAAATATGACCAAAGTACAATTGATATGGATTGCAAGAGTAGATTTGTGTAATACTTTTTATATTATAATACATTACAATACTTTTTATATTTAGATTATAATATTATTTTTATTTCTAAATTATACTTTTATATTAATTGATTTCATTTAGATGAATGAAAATTCAATTTTGTTGCATCATTTATTGCTTATATTTTTGCCTTGCCATAAGTTGTGTCAGTTATTTACACGCACTGTAACCGCTCATCTGTGAGACAAATCAGTTGTATACATCAAACTCAGCACTACACTAAAAACAGTTGTGGTTATGTTTAATGGCTTTGTGAATTGAGTTTACTGAGTGTGATGAGTTTAATTGTTTTTCTAATAAACATCTCCACTGTTTCTCTACATTCACGTTAATTCATTGTAATTTCCATCACCACCCTCATCTTTAAAAAATATTTAAAAAGTTCTCATCACACATTAAAAATGTATCCACAATTTACGAGATCATGCTCTACTTAATATAAAAATGCAAGTCATTTATTTTCTAATAAGCTCTTGCCCAAACCAGTATTACATTTCAGAGTGTGACAGGTGTACAGTTCACTGTTTGGTCCTTAGGGCAGTTAATTTATCTCATTGACAAATGTATAATTATTGTACATTGTGGAAAAACTGATAAAACTAGTTACAAAAATGATCCTAGACAATTCTTGACTGACATAAGTTATTCTGTTTTTAAATAACAGCATTGAGATGTGGTGGAAATGACATTTCACTGCTGTTATCTAAAAACAGAATAACTCATTCTTAGTTATGAGACTAACACAGTCTCATAACTTCTCTTGTAATCTAAGTTTGTCCTCTTACAGACCTTAAAACTAGACAAATAATTTAAACTTATGAGACGGTGTTACGTGACTTTTGAACAAGTTTTTTTATTCAACTTCACAAGCCTAAAAGTGCCCCTTGTTGAAGAAACGCCCATACATTTATTCAATGTCAGATAGTAAAATGAACATATAATAAACCACATGTGACCAACAACTAAAATTAATCGTTTAATAAGTATTTTGTAAAGGTTACTTTCTAGCCTAACGTCACCTAGCATCATCGCTAACGTTAGGGCTACAGCTAGCTAAAGACATAGCATAACTTACCTTCATAATTGTCAATGAATGAAGAGACGTATATCTTGAAACCCTTTTCCCTCTTGCTCTTGGGAGCCGATGATGACGCTTGAATTATTCGGTGTACGTCATTTATCGTTATCCTTGGCAGATGTTGAAGGGATCTGGTGTAGAAAGCCATGTTTATCTGGTCCTAGTCTTACCTGACAGTTACCGGCGTCATCGATGAACCTAACGTAGCGTTAGACCGGAAATACCATCGCCCACCAGTGACGTCTGACAATCATGGAACGTTCGTAAAATCAACTAGCCAATAGAATGATTAGAGCTATACCACTTCCGTTAAGATTAATGGTTGAAGAAGACATGTTGTACTCCAAAATCTCCCCAGTACTGAGACCGCTCTCCTTAGAAGATTCTGATTTTTGTGATAAAAAATGTACAAATAGAGTCATTAGAATTTTTGTTTTTACAGGCTTATTACCCAAACCCAATTAGACGGGAATATGTGCTTAAAGATTTTGATAAAGTTGAAATAAAAAAAAATAGGAAAAATTATTTGTCTTTTCCTCTCCCTCCTAAAGCTAAGGAGGTGAACTTCAAAATTTTAAATGAGATTTATCCTACTAAAGAATTTTTAAGATTGAAATGTAATTTTGATGTGAATAATTGTGTTTTTTGTGAAAAACTTATTGAAAATCTAGAGCATGTCTTCTTTGATTGTGATCTGGTGCCCCTTTGGAGTGAGGTGCAGAATTGGTTAAGGTCTAGGAGGGTTGAACTCCCACCTCTCACGTGGAAGTTCATTAGGTTTGGTGTTTGTCTGGAAAACAAAGATTGTGATTTTGTTATTAATTTCTTGTTATGTTTTGGAAAGTTTTTCATTCATAAATGCAGATGGTTTAAATCTAAACCCAACTTTAATCACTGGATGAATGAGGTTAAACTTTTGTGCAAACCTTTAAAATCTGTTAAAAATCAGAAAGCCCTTAAACTGATTTCACTTTTGGATACGTTTAAATTAATTTAAAAAGTCCCTTTTTATTTATTTTTTCAATTTATTTATTTATTTATTTTTTTTCTATTTAATTATTGGTTTGTTCATAGTGTGTTTTCTGTTCTTTGTACTAGCTATGCTCAACCTATGGCTGAACAATTGAGGTTATATTCAGAGATTTGTTGATGTACCTTGTTTGTTTGTGTTGTTGAAGGATAACAGTAGTTATTTGAGAAAATTGTTATGTATATTTTGATAAGTCACTTGTGATTTGTATCCTTTTTTTGGCAATAAAGATGATTTTATTAAGCTTTAAAAAATCTTTATCTTTGAATCACGAACTTCAGTAGAGTCTATAAACTGATTGGCCGTAAAATGAACCAATCACAAGACATCTTATAGGGGGGCACCTGGGGTGGCCAATCGAATTTCAGGGAGGCCGGTGCCCCCTTGGCCTACACGTAGACCCGCCCCTGCTGGTTACACAGTGTACCAGATGCTGCTAATGAAAAAACTAAACTTAGTTTAACCACTAAGAGGTCACAGAAGTACTGAAAGACAGTGGACAGGCTCATATAAAGGGAGAGGTGATGTAACATACATGTTGTTCAGGTATTCAAATAGATTCATCTAGTGCTGGAGTCTCTTGTTTGATCGAGTGTGTGTTGATAAAGTGATTTTTCAGGAGTCACTCAAATGGAAGTTTCTTGAAGTCAAGACTTGAGGAGAGTCAAGAGCACCGACATCAAAACTAACTCTAATAGAGAGACAGCTCTTCTTCAAGACACTCGACTCCTCATTTCTCACAAGAAAATGGAGAAAACATTCAAAAGAATAAAGGGAAGATTCTCCTCCCTCTTTCTTTCTATTCTTATTTGTTTTGAACACACAATCACACACTTTACTTCAATACACTCAACCACACAGCACAATTTCACTCAATATCAAAGAACTACAATTCACTTCACAGTCAAACACTTCTTCCTCTCTCCATGGAAAGACACAAACTGAGGGGTTTTGAAGTGTCTCAGTAACCTGTAACATCTGCCTCCACTAATTATCCCTCATAATGAAGCTCATTAGTGGCTTGTACATCTGAAACAACACCAGCAGAGGGAGACAAAGAGAGAGAAAGTGCTGCTCCAAAACAGAAAATCCCTGTTGAATTACACAGAGATGGATCAGTAGTATTCAATAGTACACTTATCATATGACTTCAGAAGAAATGGATTTAATCACTGGAGTCGTGTGGATTACTTTTCTGCTGCCTTTATGGGATTTTTGGAGCATCAAAGTTTTGGTCACCATTCACAAGCATTGTATGGACCAGCAGAGATGAAATATTCCTCTAGAAATCTCTGTCATTGTCTACATTCATTTCCATTTAATCCATGAACATTTATTATCTCTTCATGTCGTCTGTGGGGAATCTGGGTTCTCCATTGTGGACAGTGATCCAAACCAGTTTAACCATTTACCGTTACCTCAAGATTATATAAACACTCCAACATGTGAAAGAGAATATATAATATTGGGTCACTCAATGACACAATGTGCTTATTTGTATGTTTTTCTCACAGTAATCCAGACTGTATAATGTCAGTGAGAGCTCTCTGAAGAAATCAACTCTATTAATTCTATTGATTGATGTCTGTTTTACTCAAAGAGGGTATTTCCAGGAGAGTCACTTTGCATTGGCATCACACGCTTCAGTGATCAGAGAGTGTTTATAACTGTGAGTCAAACACTTTATAACACACGGCTGTTTTTCAAGATACAAAACCAACAAACACAAAAATGAATTTCTTCATCTTTATTTGGATTCTGGGAGCTTTTATTCCAGGTAAACATCAAATGAAATCTTCTCACTGATTTACTGATTTTTAAGACTTTCATATACAGTCAATTTAAAGATTTTCATCAAACGTTATTTTCTCCTGATCAGAATCCAGAGGAGTCACTGTAACTCAGACTGAAGTTGTGACTAAAACTGCAGGAGAAGAAGTCACTATAAAGTGTAAAACTGATCCTGGAATATATAGTGATGGTTTAGCTTGGTATCAGCAGAAACCTGGAGAAGCTCCAAAACTCATCATATATGACATAAAAACTCGGTATGGTGATAGTTTTCAGCGATTCAGTGGCGGTGGATCTGATTATGGATCTGATTTCACTCTGACCATCAGTGGAGTCCAGACTGAAGACGCAGGACATTATTACTGTCAGAGTTTTCATTACATCAACAGTAAATATGTGTTCACACAGTGATAAAGAGTCGTACAAAAACCTCTGTCAGTCACACTGCACTGATACACTGACAGATACTGCAGCTGCTCACACACACACACACACACACACACACACACACACACACACACACACACACACACACACACACACACTCATGTTGTGTTTCCATGTTTTATGGGGACTTTCCATAGACATAATGGTTTTTATACTGTACAAACTTTATATTCTATCTCCTAAACCTAACCCTACCCCTAAACCTAACCCTACCCCTAAACCTAACCCTCACAGAAAACATTCTGCATTTTTACATTTTCAAAAAACATAATTTAGTATGATTTATAAGCTGTTTTCCTCATGGGGACTGACAAAATGTCCCCACAAGGTCAAAAATGTCGGGTTTTACTATCCTTATGGGGACATTTGGTCCCCACAAAGTGATAAATACACGCTCACACATACACACACACACACACACACACACACACACACACACACACACACACACACACACACACTTGTTTTTATATCATAGTCGGGACTCTCTGTGAACTTCGATGCATTTTATGAATTTTATACAGATCTAACGATAATTTCTATCCCCTAACCCTAGAAACCTTTTTGCATTTTCAAATAAACATCGTTTTTTATGTTTAATAAGCCATTTAACAAACAATAACAAACCACTGGTTTTACTATCCCCACAGTGTAGTATAAACATGCACACACACACACACACACACACACACACACACACACACGTTTGTGCTTCTATCCTTATGAGGACTCTCCATAGACATAATGATTTTTATAATGCTAAAACTACATATTATATGTAGAAACGTCATAGAAATCTTTTGATTTATTTTTTATTTATTTACTCTTTTACTGTTTTATTTAAATGTGCTTTAATAATATTGTTTGAGTAATATTGTGTTATTGTTTATGATATTAATGTACAGCACTTTGGTCAACATTGTAGTTTTTAAAGTGATTTATAAATAAACTTGAACATGAAATTGTTTGTAGCCTAAAAATGCACACCAGTGAGAATTGGCACAACTGAAAAATAAATATTCAATTTATTAAATCAATAATAATTTTACACATTGTTTAAGACTTTTGGACCCCACAGTATTTCTCTCCTGCATGTTTATATTTCAAAACCTCTTAATAAATTGTTTCATTTACTGAGAACACTGTGTGTGTGAGTTTCTTCATTTGACCACATGATCTTGTTTCAGCAGTTAATCCAGGATGGACTTCAAAGACATTAGTCATTAATCTTACAGTTCAAACACAATCGATGTTTAAACACTGACCCTTAACACTTAGTTTAATCATTTTAAACCATGACTTTAACTATACATAAGCAATATTTACATTATATTCATGATGTTAGCCAGAGGGGAACTGGCCCCCACAGTGAGTCTGGTTTCTCCCAAGGTTATTTTTCTCCATTAATCAACATCTTATGGAGTTTTGTGTTCCTTGCCACATTCGCTTTCAGCTTGCTCACTGGGGTTATTAATACAAATATTATTTAATTACTTATTTTTAAACACGATTAACAATTGTATATTATCTAATTACACAATGATGATTCATCGACATTATAGACATTATCATTTTATCGTCTGTTAATGCTGATCTTCTGTAAAGCTGCTTTGAAACGACGTGTGTTGTGAAAGGCGCTATACAAATAAAATTGAATTGAATGAACTGAGATCCATGATCTGAAATGAGTTATTTCGGGTTACCCTCAAGGCTGAACACAGTTGCGAAAAATTGAGTGACTGTTTTAGAGGTTACCTGGGTCATAAAACAATCTCAGGCCACTTACTAAAATAATCCACTAAGGTCACAGCAAAACAGCAAAACCCACAATATCGATGGCAAGTTTCTACCAAGCCCCATCTGGAAGGGGTACAGACTGGAGTGGTGGTGTGCGAATGACCACTGACCTGTCATGTGATTGGCATGTGATGCACGACTTGATGGCAGTCTTAACCTGGGCGTCCAACATTATAGTTCTCTGAGTCTCTGCTTGGTTCTCACTATATCTTGGTGTGTATCATGAGCCAAGGCAATGAACTGCGATCTCAACGTCTCTGGTACTAACAGTCTGTGTGTACCTCTTACCACACAATCATCCTGAAGAGAGAACTCATGTTAAAGTGTGTAGTATGACAATAGGTCAGCACATAGACCCTTGGAAGATTTTGGCCATCTGGTTGTCAGTAACTCATGTAACTTATGATGAATTGGGCAGGCAGCACATGCTTGTTGTATTCATCAGCTGATACAGCAGTGAGGGTTCAAGTAAGCACAACCACTTCCACATCATCCTCCAGCCCAGGCTCACTACCCTGTAATGGTAAATGACACAATCAGCTGTAACATAGTCATGTCCAGGTTTGTACTTGATGTCGTAGTCAAACGTCATTAGTCTAGCTGACCACTGAGCAATCCGAAGTCCTTGAACACCTGTAAGGCCTTTAAGCAGTGGCAGCTGGTGATAATTATTTTGGGGGGGTGCTTTTTTTGTGGGCGAAAATAAATACAAAGCAGTACCAAAAAGCATGTTGACTACTTGAACATAAATTTTGCTCTCCTTTCTTTCTGGCCAGCAAATTTCTCAATGACTGTCTGATTAAAGTCAGTCATCTCAGTAACAATTCTCTTTTCCATGGAGAGCAATGCCAGTGCATTCAGCCTCTCCTGGGTCATGGTGTTTCTGAGAAAAGTTTTTATTCTTTTCAAGGTTGAGAAGCACCTCTCAGCTTCAGCCGTGGTCATGGGTGTGGTAATGAGAACTTTTAGGAGAGTCACAGTTTCGGAAAAGTCTTCTTCGAGATTATTCTCCATAAACAGCTGGAATAGGTCCACAGCACCACGGCAGGCTTTGAATTCTTCCTTGCTGTAGATGAGACTGAGCTCTGTCTTCAGCTTGCTTCCACTGAGCATCAGGTACGCTTTCATTGTGCTGCTCAATGCATCTTCAGGAAAGGTATCCAAACCTGTCCCCCTGCAACAAGGTGGCACAGACAAGGTGGTCTGTGAAGGAGAAACGCTCCCTAGTGTGTCCCAGGATCACAGACCTATAGAGATAATTAAATATATATATATATATATGTAAATGTAAGGTAGTAACCTGGAGTAGGCCACTAGTTGTCACAGTTGCAATGACTTTCAAAATAAAAATAGAGCAATTTGAGTTTGTGTCCCATACAAGACAGTAGTTTTTGGTGGCTTCATATTTCATTTGATAATTTATTTTTATTTTGCCAATTTATTATTTTTGGGATGCTGTTGTATTATATTAAAATTATGATTTTTGTAAGAATTTATACCAAACAAAAAATGTTTTCTTGAGTCTGTAGAATATGATATGTGGGAAGGACATCTCTGTAGCACAACAATGTAAAATGTTATTTAGACTAATTTCTATAACAAACTCAACTCTGCTGCAATCCTTTCACGCGATTCTGCATTGAGCGCCCGGCGCCTCTTTAATGGCCGAGAACCACTGCTCTGCTCACCAATGGTGTGGAGAGAGTGTTTCCTTTTTTTTTTTTTCAGCGAACGCCTTGTGAAAGGTTTTTTTTTGTAAATCAATGAAGAGTTTGGTTTAACTGCTGCCTTTAGGCTATCTCTGCGAAAGTGATCAGCCTAGCAAGGTTTTGGCGGAGTCACCTGCGCACTCGCAGAGCATAGAGCGTAAAGTTGAATGACAGGTGACGAGAACCAATCAGATTGGATAAAATAACATGTATCCAATTCTGATTCGCCAGGGATGCAGCGACCTGCGCCCGGAGGAGAATCTTTAAGAAACCAATTAGACACCAGCTTCAGGTCACATGCTGCCCGAAAATTTATGGACTCAGATAGACATCCATTTGTCCGGCGTCCCTCGTCCATGAAACCGCATGAAACATATTGAAAAACATAGAAAATAGTTAACCGATTAAAGACGTTTTTTATTAAATGCTGAGGCTCTTACTACCAGCCTGCACATCGTACGAGTAAACTATTTTATTTTATTATTTTATTTCATTTTTATATAATTTTTGTATTCATGTATATTTCTGGAATTTTGATGGGGGCGGCGCCACAGCGCCCTCTATTGACAAGCTGCCACTGCCTTTAAGTATGGTCGACATCAGTCTCTAAATGCAACTTGGCCCTGACGCCAGTCCATATGGTACTCTTTAGTAATGGATTAAGCCTTTATGAGTAATGAATGAACTGCGGCTATCTTCATGAACCAATACTTGGTGATAGATGCTTTGAAGGTCCAGTGTTAAAAAACCTGTTAACCCCCTCAGTTATGTGAACATTTCTTTCATGTGAGGAAGTGGAAAACTGTCCACCACTACTGCTCTATTTGGATCTCACAAATTCGATGTTACCATTATTTTTCATCTTAGTGACAACAATCGGTGAGACCCATTCCGACGATTCAATCGGTTCAATCATGTCCTGTTGTATGAGATGTTTTAGCTCTTGTGATACAGCTTCACGCACTGCAAACGGAAGATGACGTAACTTCTGCTGTACAGGTTTCACATCAGCACGGACTTTAACTAAGTGTGTGAATGCTTTTGCACGACCCAAATTCTGAGGTTCCATACGTGTGTCAGATGTATTTATTGTGCAGCACGGCGATGTAGCAATACGGCCATCTAACAGCTGCAGTTCTAGGGCCGCAAACATGTCTCGTCCTATCACCGCGGTGCCGGTATTTACTACAAACAGTTCTGTTGTAGTACATCAATTACCGTATGCAATCTCAGCTTCCAAGCATCCCTTTACAGGTATGGCATCACCACCATAGCTCACTAAATGTATCTTTGGTTTTGAGAGAGTAGCAGTAGGGAAATACTGTGTGCACACTGACATTGGAATGATTGATACAGTTGAGCCCGTATTCAGCATTAACTTAACATTCTGCATTGAACCACATGTGCTGATTTGAACAGTACACATTATCTTTCTTGAATCATGATCTTCATCAACACAACAACAATGATATTCATCACCTTCTTCATCTGGACTCTCACATCATTTGCTCGAGGTTTGTCAAATACAACTTTTATAATTAGAAGATCACAGTCACTCAGAGTCCCTCAATAACAGCAGCTCAACCAGGACAAGAAGTTCAAATAAACTGTAAAACCAGCAGTGATGTGTGTGATGGTGATTATTTAGCCTGAAACTTACAGAAACAATGAACAGGAACAGCATGAGGGTGAGTAAATTATGATTTTTGGGTGAACTATCCCTTTAAACCTTCCACAGCACGAACAACATAATGAGAGACTTTGAGTGTGTGTTTGCTATTAGACAAACCATCGAATGATCTTTGAACAGACCATAATATGATCAGATGTCACAACAGGTGCTCTCCACCATTACAAAATCTGTCCAACCTTGTGGACCTACAGTACAGAAAAAAGTCTTCATCTCGTGTTACAGATGAGCTGGTGCAGTTTATTAGTTGCATATGTTTTATGAAGATGTCACTTAAATAACTTCATAACTGTCAAACGACTCAATAGAGCAGAAGTGAAACTGGTGTGTTCCAGTTCAGATCATTGAACCAATCAAACAGTGAATCTGAGAGTGTGAGGTGAAAATCACATTTGCATTGTCAGAGTTGAATGATTGTGTTTCTCTCAGAATAGAGCAGCTCTGTCTCCAGTGAACATGTTCAAAACACAAGAGATTTTATTTACATTTACAGTAAATGCAACTTTCTCAACTATTAACATCTCAAAACCTTTTAAAGACGTTTAGCATCAGACAAATATGACACATGTAACATTCTTCAGATGCAAACTCCTGCATAAGGAACATCTAACTTTTATTTTTGCATTATCTGACGTGACCATCACACTCATTTACATGAAGACACTTTGCATTGGCAGCACATGCTTCAGTTGTCTGGGAGTTTTTAATAGTTCAGTGAGTTTGAAACTGAAGACGGAGAACTTCTTCATCCAGAATCTAGATCCACAGCAATCATGACTTTCATCAGCATCTTTATCTGGATGTTCACTAGCTACTGTTTTAGAGGTAAGAACACATTAAAATATCTCATTCTACACTATATGACTGATCATGTGTGTCCTGAATGAAATGAAACAGTTTTTACTGTTTTTATTTTGTTGTCTTAATGTAGAATCCAGATGTGCAGTGACAGTCACTCAAACACCTGCAGTGAAATCTGTTCATCTTGGAGACACATTTACTATCAGCTGTAAAACCAGTCCTGAAGTTCCTCAGGGTTGGGGTTATCAGCCTCTTGCCTGGTATCAGCAGAAACCTGGAGAAGCTCCTAAACTCCTGATAAAAAAAGCAAATGAGTCAGAATCAAATACACCATCAAGATTCAGTGGCAGTGGATCTAAAAGTGATTTCACTCTGACCATCAGTGGAGTCCAGACTGAAGATGCAGGACATTATTACTGTCAGAGTGTACACATCATCAGTGACAGTGGTGTGATCACACAGTGAAAAAGAGTCGTACAAAAACCTCTGTCAGTCACACTGCACTGATACACTGACAGATACTGCAGCTGCTCACACACACACACACACACACACACACACAAACACACACACACACACACACACACACACACACACACACACACACACACACACACACACACGTGTTGGTCTACCTATCATTATGAGGACTTTCCATAGACATAATGACTTTTATACTGTACAAACTATAGATTCTATCCCCTAAACCTAACCCTACCCCTAAACCTAACCCTCACAGAAAACATTCTGCATTTTTACATTTTCAATAAAACATTGTTTAGTATTATTTTTAAGCGATTTGAATTATGGGGACATTATAAATGTCCTCATAAATCACATTTATAGCATAATACCCTTGTAATTACCAGTTTGTAACTTACAAAATTGTCCTCGTAAATCACAAAAACACGCGCACACACACACACACACACACACACACACACAGAGAGAGAAACTGAGGAGTTCAACTCGTATTCACATAAATATTTCATTTAATATCTTTAAATACGTAAATTTAAAAAATTTTTCCCTTCTGTCACTCTCACACAGTACAAAAACTTTACCAAACTGAATTTCTGTCCCGTACAAATATAAAGACATACAGCACCCTAAATGTCTAACGGAGCTGCACTAATGAACATTCCCACACTCTGTTAAGTGAACGTCTCTTTAGACTTAAACGGTCACGTTTCTAGTTAGGCTGCATTAGTCGTGTCATACAGTACATGGGACAAAACAGGCCACAAAACTGAAAGTGAATGAATAATACAAGTTTATGTATCAAGGGATTATTTTGGATTAGTCTGTTCAACATGGTCTGAGGCGTTCATGTTTGGTCTCATTTAGGATAATTCCAGTCAGAACAGACTCATTAGAGCTCAAGTAAATAACAGCAGATTAAGTGAACTTGTTAATGAAATCTAGGATCTCTTCTGTGTGACATGAGTGGACGTCCAGCCAATAGAAGAATCCATAAAGACAAACACAGGGACCATGTCCTATCCAAGTGCAAAACATTGATTCAGCAGGTAATAGACTTGGGAAAAGGGGAGCTTCTGAATATTTCTGGCCATACAGTGAACCAGATGCTGCAAATGAAAAACCTCCTATAAAGCTCCAACATCTGTATGAGAGGTTTGAGGAACCGGATCAGAACATCATGATTCTGTAGAAATGTGGACCATGTCCCAGTTGCCTCTTTAACTGTAACATTTGATTATGTGATAGAATTCAAATGTAGGAAAATAATATTTAAATGAGAACATTCCATTCCGCAAAAGAATCTTTCCTGTGTTTCAGTTTTTTTCAAATTTTCAAACAATAATTAAGGGGTTTCTTTGTTTTACGCTTGTAAGTTTTCATTTTTAAATCTATTGATGGTGCCATTTTTCACTACCGTATACTTTGCAAAAACGAGGCCTTTAGAAACTGAAAAAAGGAGTTTTTAAACCTGGTGGATGGGCTCATATATTCTTTGTGTGTTTGAGCCAATGTAGTGGTGGTGATTCTGGTAGGATCGAAGGGATGTGTTGAATGGATCATTAAGAAATTCAAGAGTCTCCTAAATGGAAAACTCTTCAAGATAAGGCTTGAGAACCAGCATAGATCCAATAGGAGTCAAATCTAAGAGAAGCCCTGGTCAACTGATTTCTCAAAATGTGAAAGTAAAAACAAAAAGCCCCAAAGACCAAAGGAAGACATTCCTTTCTTGAGCAAAAATAAACAAAACTATTAAGAGAAGAGCTTCTTTCTCTTTGTCTCTCTTATCCTTTTTTGTTTGTTTGTTTGTTTGTTTGTTTGTTTGTTTGTTTGTTTGTTTGTTACTCCTCTTGTCCCCACTTTCTCAATAATCACACAGCAAGATTTCACATCCACGCTCAAACTTCACTTCTTTCTTTTCTGGAGAGCCACAAACTGAGGGGTTTTTAAAAGCCTCACAGTAACCTGCAGCACCTGTCCTCACTAATTATCCCAACCCACATCAAATTAACCCATTAGTGAGTTAGTGAAAATCTCCAAAACCACCAGAAGAGGGTGAGAAAGAGAGAGAGAGAAAATGTCTTCCAAAACAAAGCATTGCATAACTGTTCACTGCATGTTTTTCAAAGTCTTTTTAGCAAGTCTGTTCTCTTGTCGGCCATCTTCGGAACACTCTCGGGCAGCAATTGTTCTACGTAAACAAGCAGCATCTAAGAGCAGCTGCGATCTACTTGAATGGGGAAAGACCGAAATCTCCAAAATGTTGTCAAAGAACCAGTGTTGTAGTCGAGACCAGCTCATTCGAGTCCAAGTCCAGTCCGAGACCAGAGTAGATCGAGTTAGAGTCAAGACCAAGACTGGAGAGGGGCGAGTCCGAGTCGAGACCAGTAAAGGCCGAGTCTAAGACAAGAGTTATTTTAATGAATGTATTAAAGAGTTTAAAGAACTATAGGCACGGGAAATCGTCTCATTTGCCGAATGTCTTATTGACATCTGAGACATACTTTTTACACACGTCTTATAGATGTATTGCAGATGAGCAAACATCATAAAATAGATGTCTTCACACACAGTAAAGAGACATTTTGGTTTTGTACGAGTGCCATCAGGGAAAACAGTATAACACAAGTGTCTCGAGACACGTTTTTAACAGTTGAGGTTCTTTTTAGCTTGACAAATGCATTTAAATAATTGTGGCAATCCTGCGTGAGATGCTAATATGTAATGCAATGGTCAAAAACATCTGTTTAGCATGTTTACATCTAAAAACAGCATGGGTGGATGCAAAAACGTGTTTGGTGTGAACAACCCCTTATTAAAAAGACACGGCACCAATGGAAGTTTCTCAAAGATACCTCTCAAAAAGCAGTCTATAGTTGACTGCAGGTAAATCTCCACTTTATCAACAAACGAATGGGACTGAATAGCCAATCGATTCACACCTTATTGCTAACCTGTCTGGCCAATTTGCTGAAAAGAATCGACTCAATAGAATGATTTATTTGTGATCTGGGCATCACTTGTTCTGATTCTACTCAGCAGATTGAAATGCGGGACATGACGTCAAGATCTCTGATATTATCAGTCAAAAACGTTTGTCGAAGTTGAAGGGACTCGACTGGACTCGGGGTTAAGTCCGAGTTGCTCACTAGTCCATGACAAGACCAAGAAAATATG